>NC_056731.1:1131373953-1131466453 GCF_019279795.1 Protopterus annectens | reverse complement strand
TTTGGGTGAGACCCTCTTGGAGGACGTCAACATCATTTGGGGAACTGATGACTGCACCTAGCTTGCAGTCATCTGCAAACTTGGTCAGCCATAGCCCACTGGTTTGGCCTGCACCTCAGAGAAGTGTATCCTGAATAACAGAAGCCCCAAGACCAATCCCTGGGGTACACCACTCGTTACGGTTCTACTGCTTGAGGTGGCTTCCCCTATTTTGGTCAGGTGGGTTATATCAGTGAGCCAGTTTGCTACCCAGCTGGTAACATATGGATTGATGCCTAGTTGAGAGAGTTTATCTATTATGCCCGAGTGGGGAATAGCGTCGAAGGCTTTGGACAGGCCAAGGTAGATGATGTGCACTGTCTTCTCTTTGTCCATGGCTTTCATGACTGTCTCAAATAAGTCAACCAGGTTTAACAGACATGACCTCCCTAAAGCCAAACTGTGTGGGGTCAAGTGTTTGCACGTTGCCAATGTCCCTGTTAATGAGGTCCATGATAATCCATTTGATGGCCTTGCAGATCAGGCTAGTTATGCTGATGGGTCTATAACTTTCCGGAAAGGTGGATGCTCCACTTTTGTGTAAAGCATGTCACTTAAGACTAGTGCTCCTTGATTGTCTCTGGAAAGAAAAAACTGAACCAAAAGAGCTAAATACACACTGCTGCACTCATAAGCACAAATAAAAATGGTTTGGATTCATTAAACATCTCAAAAACTGAGTGGCCTCGTGGCGAAGACAGACTCATCATTCCAGAAACACATGTAGTTTGGAAAAATGTTTGTGTGTGCCAGAGACATCTCCTAGCTCCCAAACTGGTATAATATGCAACTAGCATTCACATCTAGTCCACTCAAATTCCTCCAGATATCATTTATAACAGTATCCATGTCATAGACCCAGGTGATTAAAAGAGTAGATGCTTATCTGCTTGGTATAAACTTTTCAATTCACATTCCCTGGGCTAAACTACAATGCGGTGACTGATTTATGAGCTGTCTGTGTAGCTTACTATAATATTTCTAGCATTCTACCTGTTTGGCACAGTATACACACACAGTGTAAATACTGGGAATGTATGTGTGTGTGTATGTGCACGGACAGTGCAGGCATGAGAACCTGAGAAAATGTCACAGTATAGGAAGCTAGACAGACTAAGCACTAAAGGCTGTACTTGGCCATCATTTATTTCTAGCACACTGATTAACAGCCAGATACACAGTGACTTAGTACTTATATAAGGAATAAACACCACCAACCAAAATAAAGATGTAAACTATGTATGCACCACTGTTCCAGTCATTGAATGTGATCTCTTTAAGTACTCTTGGATTAAAGTCTTTGTTGCAATTTACATGGATTTTAAATGGAATGTACTTGCTACTGCTATGTATAAGCTGGATCTGATGAAGCCCTGTCAAGGGCGACAGTGCGCATCTCTTGTTTTAACTAAATAAACCATGTTTTAAACAAGCAATGCCAGCTAGAATCCTGTTTTCTTATTTTAATAAGGATGCAAAGTGACTTTTTTACATAAATCTTGTATAAGAACTTATGACAACAGTCTATTTCAGTAACTGGTATGACAATATCATTCCTGTACTACTAGCCCCCCCCCTTTTTTTTGCTTTGTTTTTCCGTAAGGAACATGTGCACTACCCTTAAGGCTGGAAAACTAGGTTACGCTGTGTATATATATATATATATATATATATATATATATATATATATATATATATACATATATATATATATATATATATACACACACACACACAGACACACATATATATATATATATATATATATATATATGTGTGTGTGTGTGTGTGTATGTATGTACATGTGTCTGTATATGTATACAGGACCCATGAACTTTGTCAAATAGTACCTTGGTCGACATCTATTTAATCTCCTCCAGCGATAACACCACTCCAGAATAGGCAATCTGTTCCCAAATACACCAAAAATAGCTGGAATAAGAGCTAACTTGCAGGGTTTATTAAATACACAGTATCTTAGTGCTTTCACATTCCACCTGATGACATCATCAGAGATAAAAACTGCAAGTTGTGTTCAAGATAAAATATATCTTCTAATTAGTACATGAACAATCAGAATTCAGATACATTTCTTGAAGATGATTGTCTCAAGTTACACTGTTAGCTGCCAGCAAGCAGAACTAGTAAAAATGTGTTGTTCATTAAACAGTAACAAATACGTAAATACATTAAAACACTTCAACTATTTTTGGTGTACTTGTGAACAGCTTGCCTATTGTGGAATGGTGTTTCGCTGGAGGAGTTTAGGTGAATGACTGGTTTTACAACTATTTTCAACAACCACAATGAGGTAACTAAACAGATGATCTGGCTTGGGAGATCGACAAAGGGAATATATCCTTTTCCCCAGGGACTGTGCCATCTTGGCGTTAGAATATATAATTATCAGGGTGTGTGGGGGCAAAAAATGATGATGCTTTTTTTTTGTAGGTTTCGCCGACACCAATGCATAGTAGCGTGTCAATACGTATAATGTCGTTCAATTTGGGTCAACATTATTCATGTCAACAAAAGTAGTATTCAATGGATACAAATGGACCCATATACGTGTGTGTGTGTGTGTGTGTGTGTGTAATGATGTATATTACATACATACAAACAAATAAATACAGATACATGTGTGTGTTCATTATATATCTATATGGTTACTTCACTTCCTTAAAGTTATGTTGCACTTATTGGTGTGCAGTCACCTTGAAATAATAGTAAAATAATGGAGGATGCAGCCCCTGCAAAACTCTTACTTGATGTTTTCTGTGGTGAGCATTTACACTGAACTATTACTTTTTCAAAAAGTGCTGTTGTGATGCTTTATGCATCATGGTAACAGATTCACGTATTCATGTATGAGCAAAATCTGTATCTGGAGTCTTGGGTTGAGCTGTCACAGTAGAAGCATACATATGCAGGGACACAGACTTTCAGTTTTCAAAGAAATGATATTCTGTTTTCATGAGATGAAATCTGGGAATTACACCTGTGATTTTTAAATAAAATTTCCTGTCATTATGGTGATTTCGTTATAACTTTCATCTGTATCTATATATTGACAATGCAAACATATTCTAGGTACAGAACAGTCAATAATGCAAGCTAGTAATATTACAAATAATAAATATGAGCAGAAATTTATCTTGTAGTGAACTGGTTCTCTAGCCTACATTGCCAGATTCTGTAAAAATGCTATGATTTTTCAGTTCTCATTCAAACAAAAATTGGTATTTTTCCTGGAAAAAAGTGAAAATCAGTGTCCCTCTCTCGCTCTCTCTCTCTCTATATATATATATATATATATATATATATATATATATATATGGTGTTGACAAAGTTCAGGGTAAAGTGCTTTATCAGTGTAGTGCACCTGCAGGTGTAGCTGAAGAGATATGGGTTCCTTCCTACCTGACTCTGGTGACACCCCTGTTAAGCCTAATACACCAAGGTGGAAAGAGGTGACATATCTACTTTAACAAGGCAATAGCACAACCATAAACAAATTATTTCAGCAGTGCACCATTTAGCAATAAGGCAAGGTGAGATATGCATGCATTGAAAACATACATTCACCCTCTTCCCCAGAACTCAACAGAAGAAGGTCTTGACATTCAAATATGCACAAAGTAGGCAATATCAATGAGCAGTAAAGCTTTGTAATGCAGCAATACAAACATGGGAAAAATGCAATGTCATTAAGCAATGAAAGAGTCATAATACAACAATACAGATATGAGAAAATGCAGTGTCATTGAGCAGCAAAATTCTTGAAGGCAGCAGTACTAACACAAGCAAAATGCAATGTAATTGAACAATGAGGATTTATTATGCAACAATAAAAATATGAGGAAATGCAATGTCATTGAGCAGTAAAGATTCTTTAAGGCAGCAGTACTAACATGGCAAAATGCATTATCATTGAACAATAAAGATTTATACTGCCACAATACAAATATAGGGCGGTCACAGTGGTGCAGAGCTTAGCGTTGCTGCCTCACAGCAAGAGGTTCTCCGGTTTGATCCTCAGCTGGGGTGCCTTTTGTGTGGAGTCTGCATGTCCTCTCTGTGGTCGCGTGGGTTTCCTCCGGGTGCTCTGGTTTCCTCCCACATCCCGAAGACATGCTACAGGTGGATTGGACACACTAAATTGGCTCTAGACATGAGTGCTGCATGTGTGTGCCTTCTGCGGAAGGTTGGGTGCCGGGCTGGCAACTTGACACCGTAAAACTCCACTGCCAATCACGAGCGGACAGGTGATCCGCTGTGGCAACCCCTAACCGGGAAAAGCTGAAAGAAGAAGAAGTGCCACAATACAAATGTGAGAGAATGCAATGTCATTTAGCAGTACTAACATCTTCTACCCCCTTGATCAAATTCTAATCAGCCCAACTATGAAACATTCTATTATACCCTGTTCAGTGGCCAGTGACTACTTACAATCTTGCTGCCGGCATGATGGGGCCCAGTTATTTGCAATCCACAAAGCATTTGGGGGGGGGGACCACAATCTTATAAAAACATAAAATGATGACCAGAGCCTTTCACCACTCCATCGAAAATATCCTAGTGACCAAGCGCCGTGGTACTTCTGATGAGAAAAGTAGAAAATCACCTACCAGAACTCTGGTAATCATCTATGGCTTCTCGGTACTAGGCCCAAGGGAACTCTTTTTCTTGCTGAATCATAGCAGGCATGGAACTACTGGTTTCAGACTTCTCTCCTGATTCCACAAAATACAGTCATCCAGGATTATAACAAGAGACAGACACCATCTGTTACTTCACTTCTCTGTCCCAATGCACTAGAAAAGAAAATCCAGCCATGCTGCAAGGCCCTTTATCCCTTCAGCTACATTTTTCAGTCTTCCCTCCTTCAGCTAGTGTTCCAGTCTCCCCTTTCACTTTCGAAATTGTCTTTTATATTCCTGAAAAGGAGCTCCACCTTGTGGTGTAATGGAAAATTACAGTCTATTACTTCTACAATGAAATACAGTGGGAGCTACATCAGTAAAAAAGCTTCAGTCCAAATGGGAGTCAAAACGGTTTGCTGCAAACCATATTATGGCATATGGCTAGCTCCAGTGCTACTGCACATTTTGATACAAGAATCATGTTGTGTTATTGGAAAGGTCAATACCATTCTCTCATGGTGTGCCATGCCTTCTGCTCCAATAAGGTTCAAGCCTCTTAAACTTTACTGCCCAATGCAACAATCAACTGGATGTTTTCTGCTTTGCTATTGTATATAACAGCCACATGGATTTTGTTTTATGAATCCCATACTTTCACCCTATTATTAGCACACAGAGCAATAAAACACAAGACATTTGTATCTTACTGCACCAGAAAGCATAAAAGTTTGTGGCTCCCACCCATAAACACAATAGACAGCACAATGTCATCCTGATGAAAATATTCATTGTAGCCTTAAAAACTAAGAACAAATATCCCTCTTGTCCCCCAAAAAAATTGTCAAGAAAGCCATTGCGCAGCAAGAACAAAAACAGACTACAGACAAATGCAGTATCCTTTCCAAAGAACAAAATGGATTTAAAGCAAACAAGAGTATGAGTACATTATTTTGGCTGTTGACAGACACTCTTTGTAACATTATGGTTCTTGAACTTCAAACGGGTTGAGTATCTTTACATCTGTTAAGTGTCTTTTTATATGCATGAGAAATGTATAAGTACATTTGTGATGAAGCTCTATATCTGAATACAGTAAACTGAGTATAGTACAGGTCACCATGATTAAAATCCAAGCTTCTAATGGATTATCTGAACACTCCCTAACCTGGTTTAATAACTATAAACAAATTGATTCTTCAGAATTAGAATCAAAATGGTCAGAGAAGCCCATAAAGATTACTGCTAGTATACTAAAAGGATACATTTTTGGGTCCCTTCTCTTTTAAGCTTTTAGCAGTAAGTTTACAGCAATATGTAAACATCCTGTCATACACCCACAACATGGTAGCCTGAAAATGCAATGACTATCAAAGAAGAACTGAAAACAACATCCTTATCATTTTATTATAATTTTATTTTACTGACAATAAGAGATGGACACAGGATTAGGATGGATCACTGGTCTGTGGCTACAACTATATTTATTAAGCAATATTAAAACTTCATACTGGTATGATTTTGAACCACTGTCTACAACTAGTGAAGTCCATATCAGTTGTTAATACTCACTAAATTAAACTATTATTCATGTCTTATGTTTACATTATACCACACTACAGTGATGTAGTTGGGATCTTTAAAGATCATTGTGTCTGCTGCCTGTTCTTTTATGTTCTCAGTATCTCAGCGCCTGAAAATGATAATCACTCATCATTTACTTTGTCAACACAAGGAAAGAAGCAGTACACCATAAATATTTTGAACACTGCCCAAACTTAACAAGCAAATAACGCAACCTCAAAAGCTACTATACATTACAATCTAGTCAGGACAGGTCAACTAACTATACTAATCAACCCTTGGCCCCACAGGTGTCAATACTTGTTAGGAAAAGTGAAACTGTGATACTTTTCAAGTTATTTTTTAAAAACACCAATAAGAAAGATCAAAATACAAATACAAAATGAGAATTATGTAATCTTAAACTAAACTTTGAGGACACTTACTGACCCAGTAGTAAAATTTCTACCTCAGTGCTACAAGGTTTGGTTTCAGCTCAGACCTCAGATTACTGTCTGTGTGGAGTCTGCACGTTTTCCCTTTGTCTGCATTGGATTATCTAGTTCTTTGATTTTGTTCTACCTCCCAAAAACTTTCTAACTGACTGGCTGCTGTAAACTATCCATAGGAACTGCATTCACCATTGCCTTGCAGTAAAAAAACAGTAAGCAGGTGACCAGTACGCTTATCAAGTTAATAAATACATTAAAATATGTTTCATTGTTTTATTTGTACTATACAGCTCAGATGTACTACACATAACTGCTGTTAGCAACCTGTAATAAGGGTGCACCCTGATGTCACTTTATACTGCTACTAAAACAATTTGTCAGTGTCACAACAGGTAGTTTGCTCACAGTTGGTGCAGAAGGCTTTGGGTTCTATTCCCGCACTATATAGATCAACTGCCGACACCGCAGTGCATTAAAGGGGGAGTTGTACTCCTGAGTGTGCATCATTTGGATAAGACATTAAACTGATACCTCAGGTGTATATAAAAGATCCCACAGCATCTATCGAAAAAAGTAGGGGAAGTTCCTCCAATGACCTGGCCAAATTTCCCTTAGTAGTAAAAATACCACCTCATGTCTACCCTGAAAAGATACTACTCACCTAGTAGGATTAACCAGGTTAACAAAGGATAGATAAATAGATAAATAATAAATAAAAAAGTTCTGCAATGTGAAGAACAACCAAATAGAAGCATGACTTTTTTGTTGACCTGACAAGAACGTTTGAAACTTGTCATTCATACTCTCCTCCTAAATCAACTCAACAGACAATCTTGGAATGTCTACTGTTACAATACAGTGGTTTAGAAGCTACCTAAAACTTGAATATTCCAAGCTTACACCAACAGTTCTATTTCTGACACAGGCTCTCTTAATAATGATGGTACTGGTTCCTCTTTTTTTCTCCCTTTTCATAACTGATCTAGCCCATGAGCTACCTCTTTGCAATATAGTTATGTGAGCAGATGATCTTCTGCTTTCAGCCTACAGAAGTAACATATCTGATCTTCATAGATTCACAGATATTCCAAGGCCAATGAATTTCATGACCATTCTCGCCTTGCCACAAACACTCCCTCAAGGTAGCACCTCCATTAACCTGGACAGCCATATCTGTCAGTCCTTGAAAAAATTTGTGGACACCCCTCCAGTCATCTAGTTTATGTTTAAAGAAGATAGTGAGTTACACTGTTTAATATGCAAGGCAAATCTATTCCAGACGTTTGGGAGGCACTTGGTAATAAAACTGTCCCTCCACTGTGTTTTAGTTTTTTGTTGGTGAATATTTAGGTTTCTGGTTCTAGTATTGATGGAGATATTGGACTTGCTGAGAAACAGGAGGCCAGGACAACTGGGTTTCTTATGGCACAGTTTAGTTTTCTAACATAGAAGACTTTATAATTATCATTGGCTTCAGAGGCTACTCTAAATTCATGGTCTTCTTTCGTGGACCTGATCATGTTCTTTTTTGTTTTATGCATTTAATACTGTCCTTGAGAAGATGGATTTTGGATCTACTAAATTTATGGAGTTTCTTTCTTTTGTTGTTCAGTTTATTTGTGGTGGTGAAACACCAGGGTGGTTTGTTTTTTAATTCCCCACAATACTTGGTTCTGGTAAAGACTGCTAGCTCTATGCATGTTTCTAAGGGAATTTTTGTTTATTAAGTCTAGGAATTTTACGGCCTATTCTAAATTGTTAAGCTGTGGTAGTGCAGTGGTAGCGTTGTTGCCTCACAGCAAAAGGTTCTCCCGTTCGATTCTCAGCTGGAGCGCGCCTTGTGTGTGGAGTCTGCCTGTCCTCCCCACAGTCGAGTGGCGTTCAAAAGACATGCATAGAATGGGCGTACCTTTGTTGAAGGTTAGGCATCGAGCTGGCACCTCGGCACCCGTAAAAAATCTACTGCCAATCATTAGCAGACAGGAGTTACGCTGTGGTGACCCCTAACCGGGAAAAGCCAAAAGAAGAACATTCTACATAGGGAGTATTGCCGTCCCAGTTTTTGAAGGGTAGGTAAAGATGTTCAAAATAAGTGAGTTTTTGCTAATAGAGAGATCACTTAGAACACTCAGGAAACCTACCTTGACATCAGAGGATAAAGATGTCATTTTATAACAGGCTATTAGTTGATAATTAGTCCTACCTGGAGTGATCTGCAGTTTAGTGAGTTCAGTTTGTGAGTTTATAGGGATCTGCCTGCAAGTAATATGTTCAGTGACAAATAAGGAGATGCCGACACAGCTACCATTGAGCCTGAAGGCATGAAAAGTGCAAAACATTTGTATAAACAGAATGCTCTCCTGATATTTAAACCAACTTTCATTAACTACACAAACATGGTGTTTTCCAAATGCAGGAATGCCTCAAGATCCGGCAATTTGTTGCTTAGACCTCTGGCATTAAGGAGAGCTATCTTAATGCAATCAAATTTCAGGAATGTCATTTTAGTTATGCTGGAATGTCCATCAAGTGGATTTTTGCTTAAAAAAGGCACCAGTGGGCAGAGAAAGCTTTAATCAGTATGCAAAATCCTTAAAATGACAGATGCAGCTCATCCTTAATGAAGCAAGCTCAACTGTCAAACATCTTATTCCCATAATAACACATAATGGATCCCCTGGAATGACACCAACTATTTAACCAGTCATTGAACCCGATTATCTTTTCCTTTCATCTAGGCATCATTTTGAGGTGAAGGAAAGATTCCACTCAGGACAAGTGTCTTATCTGCTTTTCTAACATGCCTTGAAAGTTCCGACATGTCTCTCTCTGCATATACCTCCTGGTTCTAAATCTAAACTCGTTCACTCCCACAGGCATCACTAAAATATCATAGTCATATCTGTCAAGAGTTAGAAAGTACAGTTGTGTACACTTACCATAAATGTAGATGTTCGAGTGTCTTCACTGTTGCAGTCATCACTGTAGGGTTCTTCCTGCCGGCAGGCAGCCCTTGGTCGGCCAGAATCCCAAAGTCTGGGTCCGGCGTCGGCTGTTCAGTCATGCTCCCTGATGTCAGAGCGCCAGGAGTAGCTGTCAGCCGACGCCATGTTCTCCAGTTTTTCTTGCCCCAGATGTCAGGTGCCCAAAAATGAAGGCTAATAGTAAAACAAAAATGTAACATACAACAAACCCCATACCCTGTAGCAAATACACCTCAGAAGAAAGGTGAAGTAGGAAACCACACTAATGAAAGTATAAGAGGGGACAGGAGGGTGGGTAACCCAGACTGTAACAGTGAAGACACTCTAACATCTACATTTATGGTAAGTGTACACAACTGTACTATGTTCATCGTGTTTCACTGTTGCAGTCATCACTGTAGGGTTGAATCCCAAAGCTGAGATAGAGGGTGGTGGTTATAGAGTAGAAGGGGCGGCTAGAAGGCCCTGCAAGAATGCAGAAGCAAAGCCTGCCCTAGACTTAAAGAGGGAGATTATAGTGCTTAGAGAAAGTATGCACTGAACTCCAAGTTGCAGCTTCCAAAATATCTTTGGTAGGTACTCCCCTGAGAAAGGCAGCTGAAGTAGCAGCAGCTCTGGTAGAGTGAGTCCTAATTTTTCCTGGGATTTGCTTTCCATGATGAGAGTAACAAAATCTGATTCCATGAGCAATCCATTTAGAAATGGTCTGTTTTGAAATAGCTTTGCCTTGGGAATTTGTTGCATAAGAAACAAACAGTTGCTCTGTTTTCCTGATATCCTTGGTTCTGTCCAGGTAAAACGTAGTTGCCTGTGTACATCCAAGGAATGCAAGATCCTTTCCCCCTTATTTTGTGGATTAGTGAAAAAAGTTGGCAGGTGAATAGTTTGATTTAAAGCCACTTTGGAAACGACTTTAGGCATGAAAGTAGGATTAGTCCTTAAAGACACCCTATCTTGGTGAAAAATAATATAAGGTTCCACAGCCATGAGTGCTTGTAACTCCGAGACTCTCCTGGCTGAGGTCAAAGCCAGTAGGATAGCTGTCTTCCATGATAAATACTTAATATCAGATGTGGCAGCAGGCTCAAAAGGAGGCAGAGTGAGTTTTTCCAGAACATAGTTGAGGTCCCAGGCAGGTATGGGGGGTGTCCTAGGGGGCCTTAAATTCTTTGCTCCTCTGAGATATTGTTTCAGAAGTGGATGTGAAAAGATTGGAGGATCTGTATTGTAATGTGCAGAGATAGCTGAGGCATGTATTTTTATGGAGGAGAAGGATAAACCCTTATGTAACATGTCTGTCAGGTAATGTAAAATCAATGGGGTATTAGGAATGAGAGGATCCGAATCCTGAGCATGCATCCAGGTGCAAAATCTCTTCCATTTACCTGCATAAGATTTTCTAGTGCTAGGCCGTCTGGCTTCTAAGAAGACATCCATGACCTGTTTGGGAAGGGTAGGATTAATCATAGACCCTGAATTCGCCAGGCTGCCAGGCAGAGAGTTTTGATATGAGAGTGCAGAACCTGGCCCTGGTGTTGGGACAAAAGATTTGGAATCTGAGGTAGAATCCAAGGAGGCTCCTGAGATAGATTCATCAGTGTTGAGTACCAAAACTGACGAGGCCAATTTGGGGCCAGTAAAATCATCTTGGGTTTGTCCTGCTTGCTCTTTAATAACAACCGTGGAAGAAGAGGTAGTGGAGGAAAAGCATATCCCGAGAGGTTTCTCCAACTGAATGAGAGTGCATCTACTTTCCATGCTAGTTTGTGAAATGTCTTTGTGCAAAAAATCTGTAACTGGTGGTTGAGGGGGGATGCAAATAGATCTATGTCCGGGCAGCCCCAGGCTTCTGTAATCATCTTGAATATTTGAGTGTCTAGCATCCACTCGTGTGGGTCTGACAGTTTCCTGCTCAGGCTGTCTGCCAGAATATTTTGTTTCCCTGGCAGGAATTGAGCTGGTAGATCCACTTTGCAAGCTAGAGCTGTGTTCCATAGAGTCATGGCTAGTCTGCAAAGGGGGTAGGAGTGTGAACCCCCTTGCTTGTTTATGTACCACATAACTGTGGTGTTGTCTGTCCATATCAGTAGTTGTCCTGGCTGCAGAAAATCCCTGAAAGCCAAGAGGGCATTCTGTACAGCTAACATCTCCTTTAAACTGATATGTAGGTGCTTCTGATTCTCTGTACAAAAACCTTGCAGGCCTTTCCCCTGCAAGTGGGCTCCCCATGCGTAATCCGAGGCATCCATGGTTAACACTTGGCTGGCTGGAGGCAGACTGAAGGCTTTACCTTTGTTGTGAAGACATGCCATGGTCCACCAATGGAATTCCTTTTGTAGGCAAGGCAAGACAGCAATCTGTGTGTCTAGACTGTGGCAATGCTGGGACCATACACATTTTAGGTACCATTGTATTTTTCTCATATGTAGTCTTGCATTTGGTATGAGAAGGATGCAGGAGGCCATGCAACCCAAAGCCTGCAGGAATTTACTTGCAGTTAGCTGAGACATTAACGCCAAGTTTTGAAAGTTGAAGCCAGCTGTAGTTGTTTTTTGGATGCCAGGAATGCCATCTGGGTTGTGGTGTTTAGAAGAGCACCCAGAAAAGTTATCTGTTGTGTGGGTGTCACATTTGACTTTTTTCTGTTCACAGTGAATCCCAGGTACTTGAGCCGATTTTGAACAAATTCCAGGTGCTGGAGTAAGCCCTCCTTGCTGTCTGCTTGAATAAGGCAGTCATCCAGATAAGGGTAAATTTGAATTCCCCTGAGTCTGCAATAAGCTACTACTGGTGCCAGGCACTTGGTGAAGACCCTAGGCGCAGTAGACAAGCCAAAGGGCAGCGCAGAGAATTGGTAATGTTTCGAGCCGGCCTTGAACCTGAGGTATTTTCTGCACTCCTGTCTGATAGGGATGTGTAGGTAAGCCTCCTTTAAATCCAATATCACCATCCATGCATTTTTGCTCAACATTGGCAGGAGCTGCTGCAGAGTAAGCATCTTGAACTTTGGTATCTCCAGGAAAGCATTTAAGACTGGCAGATCCAGGATGGGTCTCCATGAATTTTGTTTTCTGGGAACTAGAAAGAGCCTTGAGTAAAAGCCTTGTCCCTTCTCTGATTGTGGAACCAGTTCTATGGCCCTCATAGCCATGAGGGATCCCACCTGGTTTAATGCCTCTGCCCATTGGTGTTTTGGCAGGTCTGGCCATCCGTTTGGTCTTGGCAAGGTATGAAAGTGGAATTTGTAACCTCTTGATACTACATCCAGAACCCACTTGTCTTGGGTTATGTAAGTCCAATTTTGTTGAAAAAGAGAGAGTTTTCCTCCTAGAGGGGCTTCCAGGAGAGAAGTTCCTGGAGCCATGCAGGGGGAGTCATTGAGCCTGTTTTCTATAAGACTGAGGTCTGTCCTCTCCACCCCTGGGGGTGGAAGCTAGGTCTGTAAGAGGTCTGTGCTTGGGCCCTCCCTCTGGAGTGCCTATATCTACCCCTCTGAGGCCTGTCCGAGCTGGGAAAGGACCAATTTTTAGTTGGCCAATTTCTGCTAACTCTTGGGGGCTGAACTTGTAAGAAATCCTTAACCGTTTGCATGGATTTTGCCTTATCCTCCATTTTCTTTATCACCTCTTTTGCCTTAGAGCCAAACAAAACATTATGCTGAACAGGAGCATCTAGTAACTTTGCTTTCACTTGATCAGGTAAGTTTTGTTCCTTTAACCAAGCATGCCTTCTAATGACTGTGCCAGTGGCAGCCGCCCTGCATGAAGCCTCCAAGGCATCAAAACCACAGTGTAAGCCATGCTTCCCCACTTGCTCAGTAGTATGCATCAAATCGTGCAATTCCTTATTATCTGCACATGCAGAAATGGTACCTAGCTTTTGTTTCATAACAGACAGCAGGAATTGCTGATATTTTAGCATATGAAATTGACAATTTAAAGCCCTAATAGATAAAGTAGCAGAAGTGTACACTTTTTTGCCCCATCTCTCTAAAGCTCTAGAATCCTTATCTGTCGGAATAGGGTTTTTAGCAGAGGCGGCCTTAACACCCTTAGGACCCTGAGAAATGGTTTCTGGATCAGCAGCAGGATTTTTGAAAAGGAACTGGTGGGAGTCAGGGACCCTGTAATATCTGTCGGGCTTAGCAGGGGCTGGAGGAAAGGAGTCAGGAGTTAAATTAGCCACAGAAAAGGCATCATCCACAATATCCAAAATAGGAGGAATAGCCAGGGGCCTATGTTGGGGAAGAAGAAGAAAATACCTAAGCCTTCTCTTAGATTCAGAGTACTCCTGTCTTTCCCAATGAAAATGTTCCCTCATGTCATGTAAAGTTTCCCCAAAAGAAAAATCCTCAGGGGGAGAAGCTGATGGAATGGACTCCTCAGCATCAGAATCCTCATAAGGAGGGAAAGTGTATTCCTGTTCAGAGGAAGACACTGAAGAAACAGATGCCTGATCAGAGGATTCATAATCCAATTCTTGCCTTGGCCTTTTGTCTGGAGGGGGATGTGAACCCCTAATCATGGTTAGTAAGTCCTCCGCCATTTTAAGCAGCTGTTTCTGAGATTTGGGTCCCGGATCAGAAGAGGCCTGGGCTGGTGTCCTTGATTTAGAAGGAGTCTTCGCCTTTGTCTTTGGCTTTGCCTTTATCAGAAGCTGTGTAGGCCTGAAAACCCCCTCGGAAGCCAGTACCTGCACAGCGGCTCCGGACCCATCCGAGTGAGCACTGTCTGAAGGTCCTGCAACTGGAGCACTCAAAGGCCTAGTTGGCTCCTTGTGGGAGTCCGTTTCAGCAATCGGTTCTGAAATGGCCGACAGGGGCTGCGAAAGCGCCTCACTGACGATGGCCGAACCTGTAGCTAAATCTGCTTGTAAACTGTCATCTGATTTGGACCTCGGAGGCCTGTCATTATCCTTGCGTCGTTTGTGAACTCCGGTAGTCGGAAGCGTGTCCGACGACATTTTATAATTAAATCGCCTGCCAAAGTAGTGAAAAGCAAAATCGTACCTCCGCTTAATAGTACGTTGGTTAAATCTAGCACAAAACCGACAACTAGCTACGTCGTGGTCAGGGCCTAAACAAGGAATACAATAAGAGTGGAAATCCTTATGAGGTATTTGCTTCCCACAAGACATACAGTTATTAGCTTTTTCTGACATCGGACTGGAGCAAGAAAAAAGTTTCCCCAACGGGGTATTTAGCTTTGAGAAGAAGAAGTAAGTCTTCGGACTGAAGCACGAAAAAATATCAGGAGTCAGCCGACCGGCACTTGCGAACTGCTTCCACCGCATGGCAAGAAAGACTGGAGAACATGGTGTCTGCTGGCAGCTTTGTACTCCTGGCGCTCTGACTTCAGGGAGCATGACTGAATAGCCGACGCCGGACCCAGACTTTGGGATTCTGGCTGACCAAGGGCTGCATGCCGGCAGGAAGAACCCTACAGTGATGACTGCAACAGTGAAACACGATGAACATTCCATATGACCCTTTTAACATAAGAGATCCAGGTACCTAGAAGACAACTCACTGTAACCCTCTTGTTGCCCAGATTGAGTGATGAGTCAGTGTACCTGACAATTGAATCAACTACCAATAAAACATTATTGTTGCTGTGATTCATTGTGACAGATTTGCAGTGCTTTTGCTCAGGGTGACTCTTTATGTAAGTATACACAAGGTGAATTAGTGAAAAGATGTTTACTGAGACTTAATATTATTTCTAGGAGGCTATGGAAGTGGCTGTTTTACAGTCTCAATATAAAAACATCCTGGTATGATTAGAGACCAAACAAGGCAAACAGTGCAGACCAACTTTTCTAATCTTTGCAATCAGATTTATGACAACAAATGAATGTTACATCTCAGAAAGTCCAATGTTACAAATCCACAAGAAATCCACACGGATAGTTCACTCCAAGTTCTAAACAGCAAAATAAATCTACCGGAAGGATGTAAAATCAAAAGTCTATTTATTGTATCACAAAAGTTTAGCGCTTTCACTCGGCTAAGCGAGCTTCATCAGAACAATCAAATACTGCTAAAACACTCCATTTTAAATTCAAAATTGGCGCCAAAACTATGCAACCTTTAAAGTGGTATACTATTATTTAAAACCATATTAACAAAAAATGTATATCAAATTAAGTTTTATTTATACCAGAACAATAAATATTGTTCGTAAAGGCTGCCTTTTAATATCTAAAAACTTAATTTAAAAACAGACTAACACTATCAACTATTTAACATTAATAAAGGTTTAATAGAAAAATAGTCATTGATGCCTGGTATACTGGTAGCATCTGTAAGAACCTGCCAATATAGTTCCCTGCAAGATAAATAATTTTTTATGTTACCTCCTCTAGGGTCCCTTTTTATAACCTCTATAATAGCAAACTTAAACTTATGTTCACTTCCATTTTCCACAATGTGTCTGGCTAATGTGTTTTTCGTATCCTTATTTTTAATGCAGTACAAATGGGAATAAATTCTTTGTCTTAGTAGTCTCTCGGTCTTCCCTATATAAAACGAGGGACAGACCATGCATAGAGCTATATACACCAACATATTAGTTTTGCAATTACCTCTAGATAAATGTATTTTGGTCCTATTTATATTTCTCAAAATTATTGGACTAATTTCATAAATGCTGGAACATTGGTTACAAGTCCCGCATTTTGAACTATGTGTATTAGCCCCATACTTATCACTGTTTTCCGACTCTAAGAACTTCTTAATATTCCTACCCATTTTATTCATAAATCTTGGTTCGGTGCCTACTACATCTGCTATTTCTTTTTCATTTATTAGTAAATGCCAGTTTTTAATAATAATGTCCTTAATAATATGACTAAATGGACCAAATTCAATTATACAAGCGCTGTTAAAATTACAGAGAGTTTTATTGTTTCCGTTAATATGTTGATTGTTATTATCAACTTTACTAGTTGTTGGAAACATGCCAGTGCTAATATTTTCTGTAACTTCTAAAGTACTATTAACTCCTAACAACGGCAAATATTTTTTTCCCCATTGACTAATAACGTATGTGGAAACATCATTCATAAGTTCCATATCATATCCTCTGTCCAAAAATAGAGCTGTTATAAATTTGATTTCATTAACCATATCTGAATACTTAGAGGTCATTCTGATGGCCCTAATGCACTGACCTTTGTAGATATTTCTTTTCACCTTTCTGGGACGAAAACTATTGAAATCCACGTAGGAATTAGTAAAAGTTTCTTTTCTATACACAGTGGATTTCAGTCTGCCATCATCAACCGATACCAAGGTATCTAAATAAGGTACACCACATTTGTTCACCACTGAAGTGAATTTTAAAAAGTCACTGCTAGAATTTATATATGTGATGAAAGCTGTATGAGAATTATTATCCCCGTTCCATAAAATATAGATGTCATCAAGGAACCGGGAATAATAGATGATGGACTTAAAATAAATGCTGTCAAATATATTATTTTCTTCCCAGTCAAGCATAACCAGGTTAGCAAAAATGGGAGCGCATGCTGCTTCCCATAGCTACTCCCCTGGTTTGCTTGAAAATTTCCCCTTCATAAAAAATGAAGTTATTGTCAAGAACTATACTCATTAATTCAGCTATAAGCCCTATTTTGTCCCATGTCATGTTAGTATGCTTTCTCAAACTTCTAGTAAAGGCATTTATACCGTCCTCAATGGGAATGGAACTAAACAAATCAATTACATCAATGGTACTAAAAAGTATGCTATTGTTATACTTACTAATAGGATAATTTTAAAAAAATTCCAATGAGTCCTTTACTAAATGTTGGACATCACCATACACAGGTTTTAATAAGGTATCAATAACTACACCAATTGGAAAAGTCTTTGATTTGCTCCCAGAAATAATCGGACGGAATGGTGGATTATTATAATCCTTGTGTACCTTGGGAATCCCTATGATTGTAGCTAAGATAGGGTATTCTACAGACATAAATCTATACAAATCATCTTATATTCTCTGTTCCAAAAAATATTCTTCCAGGTACATATCAATCCTCCTATAGGCTATATTAACCTCATTCAAAGAAATAACAGAGTAATTACCCAACTTATGTAAGATGTCATGAATAATGGCACTATATGCAATGGCATCATAAAATACGATGCCACCACTCTTGTCGGGTTTCATAATTCGAGTATTAGGATCATTCTGTAACTCGTGTAGAGTCCTTTGTTATTCTATAGATAAATTGTGTTTAATTTTACGCCTTTTAATGTTTTGATTAACATGATAGATTTCCCTGGTAACCATTTGATCGTATACCTGTACACTGGGATTGTTCAAAGGCATGAAACAATTTCTCTTCTTTAAACATACTTGTTTATCCTTAGTAGTACTTTCATTATTATCTTTGTTGCCAAACATCAAAGCTAAATTCAATTTCCTTATATATTTCTTAAACTCAAGTATGTTGTCTACTAAACGGAAATTCGGAGTAGGGATAAAATTGAACCCTTTTGAGAGAAGACTGAAATGAACCTTCTCTAATTTAATATTACTATAATTGTAAATTTTAAAGTTCTTATACTCACTAACTACACTATTAGTAATAATACTATCTTTGTCAGTGAAATGATCATTAACACTAATTATTTCAGAATTAACTAATACTTCATTTTCCATTTCCCTGCCTTTTTCCATTTCCCATAATTCATTTCTGTTGGTGTTTGAAAAAACTCTTCATTATTGTCACCTTTGTAAACTTCACCTTTATCATTGTTTGGTGTATGTGTGTCCCTACCAGACCTATTGTAATCCCATTTATAACTAATATTTCTTCTATACTGCTCTCTATCCCTATTCAATTTCTTTTGCTTACGCTCAAATGCATTTTTAGCTCTAACATCTGCTGTTGTAAATTGCTTATAAAATAAAGATTCCCATTGCGAAAATGCTAAATCTTGTATAATCAAATTATTAAGTTTTTCCACATCAGTCATCAATTTACATAACTTGACATCATTGTATTTAATAAGTAATTTCATGAATTCAAACCCGAAATTATCAAAAAGTGAATTAAATTCAGTTTCTACTTCTATATTAATATCTATACCCAGAGGTAGCTTGTAAAATCTTAAACCCATTGGTACTATATTAATCGATAAACAATGGTTCAAATATGCATTATCCAGTTTCAAAGCGTTAACAGTATTTAATTTCTTTCCAAATAAAAAAATCATGTCCTTTAAGGTGCCTTTGCGTTCTGCACGGTAATCCGACTTGTTGCCCCAATAGCTGGAATCAAATTTACAGTCTTGACCAAGGAAGTCTTGTAACTTGTTATATTTAATGTCAGCTTTAGAAATAAAAGCAGTACCTTTTTCATGATTATTAGCACTGGAAGCGTGAGCATAAGTCCGAGCCGGTTGTGAATATTTAGGTCTAGTGCCTACCCGTCTTGCTTCCTCGGAAATGTTGCCAAAAGAAAAGTCGAATGTAAAATCGGTCACTCCCATCTTATTATTTTCATTAGTTGCAACAATGCATGGTAAATCAATAGCGCATCTAGATAGATTAGCCGAGTGAAAGCGCTAAACTTTTGTGATACAATAAATAGACTTTTGATTTTACATCCTTCCGGTGGATTTATTTTGCTGTTTAGAACTTGGAGTGAACTATCCGTGTGGATTTCTTGTGGATTTGTAATGTGTTGTTCCATACGGACACTGTTTTTCTGTTGTTGTACCATGGATTCTCCCCATAGTTCGATCGCAGGCACCTCACCAGTTCATTGTACCGAGCTAGCTAGCCTTCGGGCCGAGGTATCTTCTTTACGTGGAGAGGTTGCAAGAATAATTGATCTTTTCAGCAAGATCCCCGGAATTGTGGATTTACATTTACATCCTTCTGTTGTGGTTAATGAAGGTAAAGAAACTAATACTGTTCCTTTGAGCAAGAGAACGCCAGTTAAATGTATTGTTAATAACGCTACAACTAAAATACCGAGCACTTCGTCTCCTGGTATACCCAATGGGCAAGAACAGAGACAAGTATCTAGTTGCGCTATTGATTTACCATGCATTGTTGCAACTAATGAAAATAATAAGACGGGAGTGACCGATTTTACATTCGACTTTTCTTTTGGCAACATTTCCGAGGAAGCAAGACGGGTAGGCACTAGACCTAAATATTCACAACCAGCTCGGACTTATGCTCACGTTTCCAGTGCTAATAATCATGAAAAAGGTACTGCTTTTATTTCTAAAGCTGACATTAAATATAACAAGTTACAAGACTTCCTTGGTCAAGACTGTAAATTTGATTCCAGCTATTGGGGCAACAAGTCGGATTACTGTGCAGAACGCAAAGGCACCTTAAAGGACATGATTTTTTTATTTGGAAAGAAATTAAATACTATTAACGCTTTGAAACTGGATAATGCATATTTGAACCATTGTTTATCGATTAATATAGTACCAATGGGTTTAAGATTTTACAAGCTACCTCTGGGTATAGATATTAATATAGAAGTAGAAACTGAATTTAATTAACTTTTTGATAATTTCGGGTTTGAATTCATGAAATGACTTATTAAATACAATGATGTCAAGTTATGTAAGCTGATGACTGATGTGGAAAAACTTAATTTGATTATACAAGATTTAGCATTTTCGCAATGGGAATCTTTATTTTATAAGCAATTTACAACAGCAGATGTTAGAGCTAAAAATGCATTTGAGCGTAAGCAAAAGAAATTGAATAGGGATAGAGAGCAGTATAGAAGAAATATTAGTTATAAATGGGATTACAATAGGTCTGGTAGGGACACACATACACCAAACAATGATAAAGGTGAAGTTTACAAAGGTGACAATAATGAAGAGTTTTTTCAAACACCAACAGAAATGAATTATGGGAAATGGAAAAAGGCAGGGAAATGGAAAATGAAGTATTAGTTAATTCTGAAATAATTAGTGTTAATGATCATTTCACAGACAAAGATAGTATTATTACTAATAGTGTAGTTAGTGAGTATAAGAACTTTAAAATTTACAATTATAGTAATATTAAATTAGAGAAGGTTCATTTCAGTCTTCTCTCAAAAGGGTTCAATTTTATCCCTACTCCGAATTTCCGTTTAGTAGACAACATACTTGAGTTTAAGAAATATATAAGGAAATTGAATTTAGCTTTGATGTTTGGCAACAAAGATAATAATGAAAGTACTACTAAGGATAAACAAGTATGTTTAAAGAAGAGAAGTTGTTTCATGCCTTTGAACAATCCCAGTGTACAGGTATACGATCAAATGGTTACCAGGGAAATCTATCATGTTAATCAAAACATTAAAAGGCGTAAAATTAAACACAATTTATCTATAGAAGAACAAAGGACTCTACACGAGTTACAGAATGATCCTAATACTCGAATTATGAAACCCGACAAGGGTGGTGGCATCGTATTTTATGATGCCATTGCATATAGTGCCAATATTCATTACATCTTACATAAGTCGGGTAATTACTCTGTTATTTCTTTGAATGAGGTTAATATAGCCTATAGGAGGATTGATATGTACACTTGGAAGAATATTTTTTGGAACAGAGAATATCAGATGATTTGTATAGATTTATGTCTGTAGAATACCCTATCTTAGCTACAATCATAGGGATTCCCAAGGTACACAAGGATTATAATAATCCACCATTCCGTCCGATTATTTCTGGGAGCAAATCAAAGACTTTTCCAATTGGTGTAGTTATTGATACCTTATTAAAACCTGTGTATGGTGATGTCCAACATTTAGTAAAGGACTCATTGGAATTTTTAAAAAATTTATCCTATTAATAAGTATAACAATAGCATACTTTTTAGTACCATTGATGTAATTGATTTGTTTAGTTCCATTCCCATTGAGGACGGTATAAATGCCTTTACTAGAAGTTTGAGAAAGCATACTAACATGACATGGGACAAAATAGGGCTTATAGCTGAATTAATGAGTATAGTTCTTGACAATAACTTCATTTTTTATGAAGGGGAAATTTTCAAGCAAACCAGGGGAGTAGCTATGGGAGCAGCATGTGCTCCCATTTTTGCTAACCTGGTTATGCTTGACTGGGAAGAAAATAATATATTTGACAGCATTTATTTTAAGTCCATCATCTATTATTCCCGGTTCCTTGATGACATCTATATTTTATGGAACGGGGATAATAATTCTCATACAGCTTTCATCACATATATAAATTCTAGCAGTGACTTTTTAAAATTCACTTCAGTGGTGAACAAATGTGGTGTACCTTATTTAGATACCTTGGTATCGGTTGATGATGGCAGACTGAAATCCACTGTATATAGGAAAGAAACTTTTACTAATTCCTACGTGGATTTCAATAGTTTTCATCCCAGAAAGGTGAAAAGAAATATCTACAATGGTCAGTGCATTAGGGCCATCAGAATGACCTCTAAGTATTCAGATATGGTTAATGAAATCAAATTTATAACAGCTCTATTTTTGGACAGAGGATATGATATGGAACTTATGAATGATGTTTCCACATACGTTATTAGTCAATGGGGAAAAAAATATTTGCCGTTGTTAGGAGTTAATAGTACTTTAGAAGTTACAGAAAATATTAGCACTGGCATGTTTCCAACAACTAGTAAAGTTGATAATAACAATCAACATATTAACGGAAACAATAAAACTCTCTGTAATTTTAACAGAGCTTGTATAATTGAATTTGGTCCATTTAGTCATATTATTAAAGACATTATTATTAAAAACTGGCATTTACTAATAAATGAAAAAGAAATAGCAGATGTAGTAGGCACCGAACCAAGATTTATGAATAAAATGGGTAGGAATATTAAGAAGTTCTTAGAGTCGGAAAACAGTGATACGTATGGGGCTAATACACATACTTCAAAATGCGAGACTTGTAACTAATGTTCCAGCATTTATGAAATTAGTCCAATAATTTTGCGAAATATAAATAGGACCAAAATACATTTATCTAGAGGTAATTGCAAAACTAATATGTTGGGGTATATAGCTCTATGCACGGTCTGTCCCTCGTTTTATATAGGGAAGACCGAGAGACTACTAAGACAAAGAATTTATTCCCATTTGTACTGCATTAAAAATAAGGATACGAAAAACGCATTAGCCAGACACATTGTGGAAAATGGAAGTGAACATAAGTTTAAGTTTGCTATTATAGAGGTTATAAAAAGGGACCATAGAGGAGGTAACATAAAAAATGATTTAGCTTACAGGGAACTATACTGGCAGGTTCTTACAGATGCTACCAGTATACCAGGCATCAATGACTATTTTTCTATTAAACCTTTATTAATGTTAAATAGTTGATAGTGTTAGTCTGTTTTTAAATTAAGTTTTTAGATATTAAAAGGCAGCCTTTATGAACAATATTTATTGTTCTGCTATAAATAAAAATTTGATATACATTTTTTGTTAATATAGTTTTAAATAATAGTATACCACTTTAAAGGTTGCGTAGTTTTGGCGCCAATTTTGAATTTAAAATGGAGTGTTTTAGCAGTATTTGATTGTTCTGATGAAGCTCGCTTAGCCGAGTGAAAGCGCTAAACTTTTGTGATACAATAAATAGACTTTTGATTTTACATCCTTCCGGTGGATTTATTTTGCTGTTTAGAACTTGGAGTGAACTATCCGTGTGGATTTCTTGTGGATTTGTAACGTGTTGTTCCATACGGACACTGTTTTTCAGAAAGTCCAATGTGATATCATTTTCCAAACCTCAAAGACTGACACATTTTCTCCCTATTTCTAAAACCAATTCAAACAACCAAATACCCAGCATTACACATCAAAATATATTGGTATATTACTAGAACCTATCTTCTCATTCACATTGCCAGTGGATGCTATACTTAGCAAATTTTGTTATAAAATATCTCACCTCTTATCTCCAACTGCAAGATGTTCCCTTGCCAGACATATTCTTATTTCAAAGACTCAATTTACCCTTCCCATTCTAACTCTCCACTTAGCTTCAAATACTCAAACTTCAGGTAGCAGAAAATAAAATATATCACTTTGCACTACCGGCAGATACCCACACCCACCACTATGATTTACTAAATGGTCACCATTGGCTCTCTGTCCATAGCAGTGCAACAGTGATACTCAGCACACATATTTAAAGAAGTAATACTTGGTCAGTACCCATCCTAAAACTCCCGTTTGTGTATAGGTAACCCATCTTATCTTCTCAGAGGGGTGCAAGATGATGGCACTGCGTTACTCGGATCAAGTTTTAGCACAGAAATTGCTGCAGAGATTTTCCTGCAACAAGGAATCAGCTTCCAAAAGAAATATGGTCCCAGAAAACTTTACATGGCTTCAAGAAAATAAAATTAAAAAAACATCTTCAGAGCTTACACAATGCCGGTTAATTTCCTGCTTCGATCATCTCTACCTCTTATCTCTCTACCTATATGGATGATTGTACTCTGGGTATTGCTCAGTTCTCATTAGAATTACTCAGTAGCTTTTTTCCATTAGTCAGTGTACAATATCTACATATTTTAGTACAAATGTCTACAAGTATTGTAAATATTGTACATATCCTCCTTTTGTTTTCAGACTGTTGTTCTGTTGTTTATACTTTTATCATATTTATTCCTTATAACGTACACTGCATTGTTACTCATTACACTGTTTTTACATGGGTTTTGCTTAATCTGAAACTGGGTCATGGCTGAAAAGGGTCTTTCAAACAGCCGACTTAGCTGGTTAACAAACTGAAATAAATAAGGAAAATAAAACAAAGCAAAGCAAAGCAAAACAAAACAAATTAACTTTCTCTTTGTTTCACCAATGTAATATTAACCACTGGAACATGTAACAGCATAAAGAATAACCTATTTAGCACATATAAATATACAGGAATACATTTAATATCATCTTTTTATTAAAAGTACAGGCAATCAAACAGCAGGAAACAGTCAAAACAGGAGTACATATCTGTGGGACATATTAAAGCAGGAAGACTAAAGGAAAACTAACTGAGTCAAGAAATCCACAAAAATCCTATATCTTTAAAAACAGACAGAATAAAATACTTGTAGGAGTGTAACATACCACAAAATCTCTTAACCAATTTGACTTCTTTATTAGCTGGTAAGTGATATTGGGTAACAAAGAATACAGACGTAGACATCAACTCATTGTCTTATATTTCTTTACATATAAAAGAGGTATGTAAAAGTTCCTTTCTTGACATATAGCTAACATTCAAGTAAGTACGATCATAGAAGAGGGGACATATCCTCTCTGTATAAACACATCCATCACACTGTAAAAGTCTCGTGTAAAAACACATATATATCAATCACAACATAGTTTTTTATTCCTAAAAATTCATCAGAAGGCAAAGCAGCTAATGAACAAGAAGAATAGCTGGTACAAAAAAAAGTCCGTGATAGGGACCAGTTTTCTATAAATACTGGTCTTAAGTGGAAGCCCACACCCAGTCAAATTCATCACCAGCTAATTCACTGTCACATTATCAACAGAGTGTGAAAAATATCTATTACTAGTAACAAAGCAAGAAAACTGGTAAGCCCATGGTGTCTTCTTGCGTGCGCGCACACACACACACACACACACACACACACACACACACACACACACACAAATCAGTAAAGCAAGATATTTATTCAATAATTCTTTAAAAAATCAGTAGCATAAGTGTAGTGCTCTTCAAGCAAACCTATAGCCAAATTAGCATAACATGGTGAAAAGAGTATATCCACAATGTACCCTTATTTTTGGCAATGCAACCACTGAAGAAAAATGATTATATAGGAAAAATGAGTCCACAAATCAAATGAGAAAAAGGTGAATCACCAAGAAAACTAAAAACAGCCTCTAAATCTATGGTTCTGGCAAATGCTTGAATATAAACTATTTACATCAAGCATTAGCCATAAAATACAGTTGTGTACACTTACCATAAATGTAGATGTTCAAGTGTATTTCACTGTTGCAGTCATTACATTTGGGTTATCTGCTTGCAGGTACTCTCAGTCGGCCAGATTAAAAGAAGTCTTGGGTCCTGCATCGGTTGCTGGCCCTTCTTCCATGATGTCAGGCCGTCAAGAGTATAAAACATGCAGCCGACACCATTACATCAGTTTTTCTTGCCCCAGATGTCAGGTGCCCCCCTAATGGGAAGCAATTAAATATAAAAGTACAATGACATACCTCCAACAAAAAAGCAAATACATCAAAAAGCTTTTAAGCATAGTAAAGGAAAGTAGAGGTATAACCAAAAGAAGTTAGGGGGCTGGAGGGAGGGTAACCAGGACTGCAACAGTGAATACACTTGAACATCTACATTTATGGTAAGTGTACACAACTGCACTATGTTCTTCATGTTTCACTGTTGCAGTCATTACATTTGGGTAGATTTCCAAAGCTATGGTTGGGAGGACACATTTAAATAGCATTAGGACCATCTATAAGGCCCTGCAAGACTGCAGTGGCAAAGCCAGCTCTGGATTTAGGGAAAATTGGCAAATGATAATGCTTGGTGAAGGTATGTACAGAACTCCAGGTAGCAGCTTCTAGGATGTCCCTGGTAGGTACACCTCTGAGAAAGGCTGTAGAGGTAGATGCAGACCTGGTGAGGTCTGATCTCCTGGGGGATAGGTTTTTCATGGTGCTTATAGCAGAAATTAATGCAGTGGCCTATCCATTTAGAAATGGTTTGCTGTGAAATAGCCTTCCCCTCTGCCCCTGCAGCAAATGCCACCAGCAGTTGTTCAGATTTCCTTTGAAGTTTAGTCCTGTCCAAGTAGAATCTAAGTTGTCTGTGCACATCTAAGGAATGCAGTATCCGTTCCCCTTTGTTCTGTGGATTGGGAAAGTAGGTTGGCAAATGAATGGACTGATTAAGAGCCACACTGGATACCACCGTGGACATGAAGGATGGATTGGTTCTGAGAGACACCCTGTCCGCATGAAAGATGATGAAAGGCTCCACTGCCATAAGGGCCTGTAATTCAGATACCCTTCTAGCTGAAGTGATTGCTAAAAGGAAAGCTGTTTTCCAAGAAAGAAAATTTAAGTCCGCAGTAGCAGCTGGCTGGAAAGGAAGTAGAGTGAGTTTCTCCAAAACAAAGTTAAGGTCCCCGGCTAGGGTTGGAGCTCTCCTGGGTGGTCTCAAATTTTTGGCCCCTCTGAGGAACTGCTTGAGCATTGGATGAGAGAAGAGGGGAGGTTATGTGTTATAATGAGCTGAAATGGCTGAGGCGTGGATTTTAATGGAGGAAAAAGACAGGTCTTTGTGAAGCATCTCAGTTAAGTATTGTAAAATCTGAGGTAAATTGGGTGCTGATGTACTCATCCCTTGAGATTGGTTCCAGGCACAGAATCTTTTCCATTTTTCAGCATAAGATTTTCTAGTACTAGGCCTCCTTGCCTCTAAAATGATATCCATCACAGGTTTACTGAGGAATGGTAAAGGAGAGATTAGGTAATTAGCTAGACTGCAAGGTTCAGTGTTAGAAGGCGACGGTGCAGAATCTGGTTCTCCTGCTGGGACAACAGGAGAGGAGTCTGAGGCAGGTGCCATGGGGATAGCCAGAACACACTGCGCAGGAGGGGGTACCAGTGTTGGCGTGGCCAGACTGGAGCAATCAAAATCATCCTTGGTTTGTCCTGTTTGAGTTTTAGTAGTACTTTGGAGAGCAGAGGCAGAGGGGGAAGGCATAGACTGATAGTTTTTCCAGCTGAAGGACAGAGCATCCACTTTCCAGGCTTGTTTGTGGGGGGGGGGTCCTTGTGCAAAATATGTCCAATTGGTAGTTCTGGGGTGAGGCAAATAGGTCTATATCTGGGATCCCCCATTTGCTTGTCAACATATTGAAAATCCTTGGTTCCAGTTTCCACTAGTGTGGGTCCATGAGGTTTCTGCTTAGTCCTTCTGCCAGTGTATTTAATTTTCCTGGCAGGAACTGAGCTTGAAAGTGCACTTGGTAGCTCAAGGCTGTGTTCCACAATGCCATGGCCAGTCTGCAGAGGGGGTAAGAATGTGTACCCCCCCTGCTTGTTTATGTACCACATAACAGTGGTGTTGTCCGTCTTTACCATCAGTTGTCTTGGAAGAATGTGGTCCTTGAAGGCTGTCAGAGCATTCTGTACAGCTAACATTTCTTTTTGATTGATATGCAGGTGCATTTGACTTGGGTTCCATTTGCCCTGAATGCACTTCCCTGCCAGGTGAGCCCCCCGTGCATAGTCTGATGCGTCTGTTGTTAGGGTTTGAGCGGCAGGGGGTGGTGTGAAAGGTAGTCCCTTGTTTTGGTGGCAGGCCTCTGCCCACCAAAGGAACTCTAGGCGTAGGCAAGGTATGATAGGGATCATTGCTTCCAGATCCTGAGAATGTTGACACCATAGGCTTTTTAAATACCACTGTAGTTTCCTCATATGCAGCCTTGCATACGGAATTAGAAGAATGCAGGAGGCCATGAACCCCAAGGCTTGCAGTATTTGTCTTGCAGATAGCAGGGTTTTTGTGGCCACTTGTTTGAAGTAGGTTGTCAAATGAATTTGTTAATCTGGTGTGAGGTAAGCCATCTGGGAAGTTGTATTCAAGCTTGCTCCCAGGAATATAATTTGCTGACAGGGTACCAGGTGAGATTTCTTTTAGTTTATGGTGCATCCCAGACCGAGTAGAACCCTTTGTACAAAGGCCAGATGATTCAAAAGTATGTCCTGGCTTTCTGCCTGAATTAGACAATCGCCCAGGTATGGGTATATCTGAATATTTCTTTGCCTGTAAAATGCAATAACTGGAGATAGGCACTTAGTGAATACCCTGGGCGCAGTATATAAGCCAAAGGGCAGTGCAGAGAACTGATAGTGTGTGTAGCCTGCTTTGAAGCGAAGGTATCTTCTGCAAGATTCCCTGATTGGAATGTGCAGGTATGCTTCTTTTAAAACTAGTGTTGCCAACCAGGCATCTTTGCCTAGCATAGGAAGCAACTGGTGAAGAGTCAGCATCTTGAATTTTGGAATCTCCAAAAAAGTGTTTAGAGTAGACAGGTCCAGGATAGGACACCATGAATTGTCTTTTCTGGGTACCAGGAAAAGTCTCCAGTAGAAACCTTGTCCCTTTTCCTCTTCTGGTACCAATTGAATAGCCCCCATGCTTAAGAGAGAATGTACTTGTTTTTGGGCCTCTGCCCACTGATTTTGGGGTAGGTCCGGCCACCCGTTTGGTGTTGGCAACGTGTGGAAGTGAAATCTGTATCCCTGGGACACTATATTTAAAACCCATTTGTCCTGGGTAATGAGCTCCCAGTTCTTTGCATGAAGAGCAATCTTTCCCCCCAAAGGGGCAGTCAGTTGATAAGTGCTTGGAAATTTTAAAAGGAAGTCATTGAGACAGTTTACCACACGGTGGAGTCTTATTACTCCCAGATTTGGAAGTAGAGGCCCCCCACTGCTTAGTCCTGTATGTCCCCTGCGATTGAACCTTGGGGTTTCTGCTGTGTCAGGGTTTGGCTTGAGAAGACCTGGAAGGGGCTGGAAATTTATAGAGGGCCAGTGCATACTAAATCTAGGAGGCTGAATTTGTAAGAAATCTTTAACAGTTTGCATAGATTTAGCTTTATCTTCCATCTTTTTAAGAACTTCCTCAGCCTTGTTGCCAAACAGATGGTCCTGATTTAAGGGAGCATCCAACAATTTAGCTTTAACATGATCAGGCAAACCTTGCTTCTTAAGCCAAGCATGCCTTCTGAGCACAGACCCAGTAACAGCAGCCCTGCAAGAGGCCTCTAATGAATCAAAACCACATTGCAAAGTATGTTTTCAAACCTGTTCAGCAGAATGCATTAAATCCTGTAATTCTTTATTTTCCACAAAGTCAGGAATCAACATAATTTTCTGTTTAAGCAATCCAATAACATGTTGCTGATACTTTAACATATGAAACTGACAGTTTAAAGCCCTAATGGCCAAGGTTGAGGAAGTGTAAACCTTCTTACCCAATCTGTCCAGCACCCTGGAGTTTCTATCAGAAGGGGTAGGATTTTTAGCAGTAGAAGCCTTAATGCCCTTGGGCCCCTGAGAAATAGTCTCTGGATCCGCAATAGGATTTTTAAAAAGGAACTTGTGAGACTCAGGGACCCTGTAGTATCTGTCAGGTTTTCTGGGAGCAGAAGGCAAGGAATCAGGGGCCAAACTAGATTCCGAAAAAGCATCATCAACAATGTCTAGTACAGGAGGAATAGCTAAAGGCCTATGCTGAGGCAGGAGTAAGAAATCCCTGAGCCTCTTTTTTGAATCAGAAAAGTCCTGGCTTTCCCAGTGAAAATGCTGCTTTAGAGTATGTAAGGTTTCACCAAAAGAAAAACTCTCTGGAGGGGAGGCAGAGGGAATAAAGTCCTCTGTATCAGAATCCTCTTAAGTAGATAAGGGCAAATCCAGATCATTAGAAGAATCAGAAAAAACAGAATCCTGGTCAGAAGATTCAGAAACAACTTCAGTCCTAGGCCTCTTAGAGGGGGGGGGGGGGGTTGGCTACCCCTGATTAGAGTAATTAGATCTTCAGCCATTCTTATCATTTGTTTTTTTAGACATAGAGGCCTGAGCATGAGGCCTGGCCGTCAGTTTTTTATGCATGGTTCGTGATTCAGGCCTAAGTGAAGACGGAGGCGTCGGTTTAATATGCAGGTCCGTAGGGCTGAATACACTCTCAGAAGCTGGTGCCTGCACAGCAGCTACAGACCCACCCAAGGTAGAGAAATCTGCGAGTTCTATAGTTGTAGCATCTCGCAGCATACCGGACTCCGAATGGGTCTCAGTAGAGGCTTGCGAATCAGAAGTAGCGGGTATCAGGGGCTGCGAAAGCGCCTCACTGAGTACTGGCGAACTGGCGACTGGCTTAGGAGAAGCATCAGCAGTAGTTTTGGACCTCGGCGGCCTCTCTGTCTTTATCATTGTTTTTTTTTTTCGGAATCCCGGTAGTTGGATGGCTAACCGACGACCTTTCTGGATAATTAAACAGAGAACGGAAATATTTAGAGGCGAAAATATACCAATGACAGATAGTGCGCTGATTAAATAAAGCACAAAACCGACAGTAAGGTATGTCGTGGTCAGGCCTAGGCAAGGAATACAGTACGAATGAAAATCTTTATGAGGTATTTGCTTTCCACAAGTAATGCAATTATTAACTTTTACTGACATCAGTAAGGAGCAAGCTTTAGTTGAAGACTTCGGTTCTGAAACTCGAAAACGAAAATTTCAGGAGTCGCCGACCGGCACTTGCGAACTGCTTCTGCTTCGGGCACCGCACAGCGAGAAAGACTGATGTAATGGCGTCAGCTGCATGTTTTATACCCCTGATGACCTGATGTCAATGAATAAGGGACAGCAACCGACGCAGGACCCAAGACTTTGTTAATCAGGCTGACTGAGGGCTACCTGCAAGCAGATAACCCAAATGTAATTACTGCAACAGTGAAACACGAAGAACATTATATTTTCTTGATCGATAACACATGCATTTTTCTTTCCAAAAAGCCAAATGTGTCACAAAAATAATACTGTAACTCAAAAGCACAATTCATAACAATGCTGTTAACAAGTATGTGTACATTTCTATACAAGACACCACAACAGATGCAATCAGTGTACTTGCGGACAAAAAATCTTTTTCAGGTCTTAGGTAAACATAATAACATTTAATTCCATAGATATGTCAGTACCGATTTACACCCCACAGCATCCAAAGGTCAGAACACTGTATAAACTGCAGCTATGAGGAACAAATAACTTCTTAATGAATCAGCTTCAGTAAAATAACAATCTGACTTCCCTTAGTTACATGAGAAAAAGATTAATTCACTGCCGTACCATATATTTCACGTTCTACACTTTTACATGCATAGACTTTGGATAAAATAGTGTCACATCTCTATAAATATTGTCCAACGTTCATTTTACCTTTTATCTGATTGTTTAATTATCAAATTGAGATTGTTACCAAGTTTCCTGAGAACATTCCACTGTTCTCTATTAGGATTAAACTTAAAAAAACGTTATGTGCACTTATGAACTCTGAGACAACACTATATAAAAGAACAATGTAGCTGAAAAATTTTTAATTTTTCCTTTCTGAAATATGTAAAATTTGTAAATTAAAATGTGTAATAAAGAATCCTGCAAGGTTAGAATCACTGGGAAGCATTCTTTTGCAGAAGAGGTTGAGATGATACTATGGTAAGTACCTTAACCCCCCCCCTTAGATATGAGAGATATGGAAAAATGGTCTTGAACAAAGCCTTGCTCCTTTTTTGGGTCTCTGGAACTGGCTAAGATGCTTGAATACTCAAAGGAGTCTGTACTACTGTAACGAGTGGGCCAGCCAAGGGCAGCTGAAAATTTGCATAAAGGGATGAGGCCTGATCAGTCAGTTGTTTTGTGTGTCTGTGTAAGCCATCTGTCCAGCACATGTCTAGCCCATGAATGCACCCCATCATGATACTCAGAAACTTACAAAAAAAGGAGGCGTGAGAAAACAATGATGGTCTCCAGAGCCAAAACTGGAACAAAATTATGCTCATGCTAGGCATTTGGCAGTTAAATTCTGGGGAAGATTACTTATGTTCTGATTTGAAAACTAAGGACTTGCAATTTTTCATTGTAGTAACTTAACACGTTTTGTTTGAAAAAGACTCGAAAAACTACAGGTCAAATGATGTTAAGTCAAAGTTAAAGTAAACATTATTGTCATTCAGAAATCACACGAGTGCAAAAACTGAACGAAATTCCGTGTCTCCGGACTCAATGTGCAGACAACATATAGACTATTTTCACAGACATTTACACATATAACACATAGCTATTACATCACGGACATGCAGGTAGACAGGCTAATATTTCACATAATTAGAAACACATTTTAATACTTTTCAAAGTGAATACTTACTTGCATAAGACTTTAATATTGCACAGGTACTTGGTTAAGACATTGTATTGATCCTTGCACAGAAAGAGACATTTGATTATTTCACTGTGAACATTAGAGTATTGCACTATGGACCTTAGAGTGTTGCACTATGGTTAATTTACAAATTTGCAACATGTATTGTACTGAAAGAGATATTTTACTGTATTGCTACTGCCCTAGATGGCCTATAAGTTATAGTCATTGTGAATATCACACTAAGTATTAGATGAGACTGGTAAACCAGGTTAATGAACAATTTCATAGGTTGGTACTAGGCTGTTGGTCCTAGGGCCTATACAAGCCTAGCATTAACAATTCCCTGGCTATTTATTCCCACAATATTCAGTTCCCTGGACCCCTGTCTTGCAGGGCGACTGACGTGATCCCCGAGGTAAATTTCCTATCTCCCATCCAGTCGTCGAGGTTCCTTTTGAAGAGGGCCAAGGAGACATGTATGGGCAGTCTATTCCAGAGTATGGGGAGTATCTGGGTCAGGAACCTATCCCTCCAGCATGTTTTGTTTATTGTGATGACAAGGTTTAGGTCCCTGGAGCATGTGGCTCTGATGGATTGGCATTTCTTTAAGTGTAGCATGCCCAACAGCTCTGCATTTGACATGGCCTTGTATGTTAAGCAGAGATCGCCTCTGAGTAGACGATATGTGACAGAGTATAGTTGGGGGTTTTTTAGTCGGTCAGCATAGGGCATCTGCTTTAGGCCTGTGATTCTTTTAGTGATGTGTTTCTGCAGCCTTTCCAGTTGTTGCAGATGTCTCGTGAGGTACATACCAAATGGGGTGTTGTACTCTATGATGGGTCTGATGAGGGATGAGTACAGTGGGACAATGACCTCCTTTTTTCTGGATGAAAAGCCCTTAGTGATGAGGTGTGGCAAATAGAAGGATTTCCCAACTGTTGTGGTGATGTGGTTGTCGAAGGTGAGACCACTGTCCAACTGTGTTCCTAAGTCTCTTATCACACTTTTGGTGTTTAGTGTACTGCCACCTATGTGATAATTCATGGATACATGGTTTTTCCCAAAGGGGATAACTATACACTTCTTGGCATTGAACTTGAGCCCATGGGTCTGGCACCAAGCATCTGTTTCTGTAAGGCCCTTTTGTAGAATATCCACATCATTTGGGGATTCAATAATGGCTCCCAGTTTGCAGTCATCTGCGAACTTTGTTAGCCAGAGTCCCTCAGTGTTGGCCTGTACTTCAGAGAAGAAGATGCCAAACAAGAGCTGTCATAGGACTGAACCCTGAAGTACTCCACTTGTCACTTGTCTGGAGCTGGATTTGGAGTCGGCTACTTTTACAGTGTGGGTTCTGTCAGTAAGCCAGATGGCAACCCATCGAGTGACGTAGGGATTTATGCCCAGCTTAGTAAGTTTATCTATGATTCCAGAGTGGGGGATGATGTTGAAGGCCTTGGCTAGGTCCAGATAAGGCTGTGTGGACTGCCTTACCCTCGTCCACATCTCTGGAGACTGATTCGAAGAAGTCAATCAAGTTCAGAAGACACAATCGGCCCTTCACGAACCCAAACTGGGTGGGGTCCAGTGTTTGAAGGTTGTCAATGTCTTTGTTTATAAGTTCCATGATAATACGTCCCATAGCCTTGCAGATCAGGCTCATCAGACTGATGGGACGGTAGTTGCCGGGATCCAAGGTGGATCCCCCCTTGCGGAGTGGGATAACTGTAGCTGTGCGCCACTCAGTGGGTACAAAGCCTGAGGTGAGGCTATGATTAAACATGACACTTAGGTGAGGTGCCAGTTCATTTTGTAGTTCATGTAGTACACAGCCCGGGATGTTGTCTGGTCCCATGGATGCTGTATTCTTAGCTTTGGAGAGTGTGTTTTTTTACCTGTGTGGCCATGATTAACGGAATTTGGCAGTCTTTCTGTACTGAAATGGGCTCTTTAGGGGGTGAAGTTGGCACTGAATTGATCTGCCAGGATATTGTCAATGCCCTTGGGATCAGTATATTTAATGCCATTCTGTTGTAGCTCAGAGCAGATCTGAGCATTGCCATTTAGATTCTTGACATAGCTATAGAATGCCTTGTGGTTGTCTTTGGAATCTTTGGCAATTTTATTTTTGTAACTAGCTTTGGAGGATTTGATGAGGGATCTCAGCTTCTTACTGAGGCTGGTAAGGGAGTTTTTTTGCATCCTGGGATTTTCCCATTTTCTGCAACAGTTCCTTCCCTATGTTGTATAGTTTGTTTATGACAGGGGACCACCAGATTAGCTTCCTTTTTTTGGAGGACACCATCTTGGTTCTATTTGGGATGGCATGATTCAAGCACAAGTGGATGTGCTCGTACAGTGTTTTAGTGTAGGATTCGGCAGTTGAACTTTCAGTTACTGTCTGCATGGGTGTCATGAAGATCACTTCTGACTTGAGTAGCATGAAGTTGACCTTGGAGAATTTTTTTATGGATGTTTCCTTACTGGGGGGTGGGGGGTGGGGGTGGGATGTGGGTGTCAAAGGTGATTAGCTTATGGTCAGACCTAACCAACGAGGGGGTGACCACTGTTGTGGAGCATCGATTTCCCATGTTGGTAATGACCAGGTCTAGGATAGTGGAGCCCCTGGTGGGACTATGTATTAGTTGATCCAAGGCATTGGAATTTATGAATTCCGAGAACCTTTGGGTAAATGTGTTGGTACATGAGTAGTTTTCCCAGTTAATGGCAGGGTAGTTGAAATCAACCAGTATTAGGGTGTTTGGTTGTATCTTAATATTTTCCAGTATGTTTAGAAAGGTGTAGTGAGAATCTTGGGGCATGGTAGGGGATCTGTATCAAGCTACAATTCGGATTGCAGTCTTACCTAGTGTTAGTTGCACCTGCAGAATTTCGGATGCATTGTGTTGGGCAACTAGCCTGTAGGTGTGAATATCCTTGGTGAATATGGTCACTCCTCCACCTTTAGTGTTTCGGTCCTGGTTTGGTGGCTGAAAAGTGTGGTAAGAGTTGTAGCCTGGTACTACAGGGGTGCTCTCTGGAGCCTTGAGTCAAGTCTCAGTTACTGCACAGATATCAATGTTCTCCATTTTTAGGAGTGCCTTGAGAGAGTGCATTTTGAGGTTTAGACTTCTATCATTGAGTCGCATTACCTTCAGATTTTGCATACATGTACCTGTTATGGTGGTGGATTTGTCCTTTGAGACTTGCCTAAAAAAGGCACTATAGGGGTGGCAAGAGCCTTAGCCAGTAACCTGAATCCCAGGGGTGACAAGTGCAGACCATCTCTGGCAAAGCATCGTGGTTTGTCGATCATGTCATCCTAGGCAGACAGATACTGGATCCCCTTTGAATGACACCAGAAGCTTAGCCAATTGTTAAAGTCAATAATTTTGTCCTTATACTGTGTTATCATTTTGGGCGAAGGCAGGATGCTACTCAGGGCTAGGGTCATACCTGTCTGGACCATATGATCCAACAGCTCTTCCATGTCTCTTTTCATGTAGTCCAGGAAGGTACATTTCAAGTCATTCACTCCAACACAGACAATGACAGAGCTGTATTTGCACTTGTGGAGTGACTTGAATGCATGCATTATGTGGCGGATCCTGGCACCCGACAGGCAGCTGACTGTAATTGTTTCCTTGTGCAGCCTGGTGAGTGGGACATCATTGTGCCTGACTATACAGTCACCTATGACTAAAGTGTTGGGTACGTTGTCTTGCCTTAGGGGCTGGTGTTAGGTGGCCCACTGGTGTTGTGAGCTATGTGATACTTTGGTTGTGATTGGTGTTTGTTTACATTTCAGCTGCAGATGTCTTGTTGCTTGGGCAGGTTAATGTTAAGGGCCTCCGCATATGTGAGTTTAGTGTTGCTATGTGTGGGTGTTGGTAGTGAGGGTTTTGAAGGGCTATATGTGGCTTGAGGTGTAGTGCGGGTGTTAACCTTCTCCTCTTGATTGTCTAGCACAATCTTGGCTGGAGAAAGCTTTGCTTCCAGTTTGGCTATGTAAGTGCATATCTTGCAGGTTGTAGTGTTGGGTGGTAGGAGGAGAGGGTTGCCTGTGTACATGAGGCAATTGCTGCATTGTCCCAGTATGCCCAGAACCACCAGTTGGACAGCAGAGATCATCAGAAGCTGACCCTTGGACATGGCTGGTTAGGTGCTTCTTTTTTTTTTTTTGTAAAGTACAAGAGCTGTTTTCCCTTACCTTGGCAAGGTACTTTGCAATTATAGGCTGTTTAGTGCCTACAATTAATTTCTCCTTATTAACTAGGAGAGTTGAGTGTTTCTATCAGTTTAAGGCTTCCTAGTACTTTCCAGGAAGTTTTAAAGCAAGTGCTAGTCACAGGGACTCCAACCAGAAAGAGTCAGGAATCAATGCACTCTGCTCCTACTCTCGCCAAGATCATAATATAAGGACAGATTCCAAGATGTCACCCATAAAGCACTTATTAAGCTTTCTGATGATCAGCAGTCTCAAGGAGTAATGTAACTGCACTACTTCTCTCACCAGGAGAAAACAGAAGCACTAATCCCAAGATGACTACTGAGAGGCAGAATGTGGGCTCTCCAATAACTGGTGGTCTTGCAATAGATGCTTAAGGATAAGATGAAAAAAATGCTTTATCCCAAACACCGCAGTGTGCACTAGCGGAATTAGATGTGAAAGTAGGTAGCTTAAGTTTTACCTGTCTAAAAAGTTTAGTTTTAGTGGAGAGTCACTATTTTTAAAACAGCAAGATAGATTGAAAGGGGGTGCTCACTTTTGTATTCTGGTACTATGGAATACAGTAGGATGGCCAATAAATTTAAATAGTTGAAGGGGAGTGATTTCACACAATGATAATTTTGTGCTTACTCACACAAGCCAGTAAAAGCAGAGAGGAAGTGAGACATATGGTCAAATTAACATAAGGGGCAGGCAACTGGAAAGACAGTGGTGTTGAAGAACACAACAGTGACTGGGTGGGAAATATTATTTCTGCCTGACTCACAACAGACATAGCTGTGGTCTCGTTTCAAGTTTTTAATATGCAGTTAAAAGCAGAATACAAGTAAAACACAAGGTAAAGAAAACAAATCACAGTATTCAAAATAGAAAAAGGCAATAAAGTATTACAAAATACAACAAAAAGCAAACTAACCTTTCCCTCACAGCAAAGTGCAGCAGAGTCTGGGTGAGCCTTTCTAGTAAAGCTCTGAAATGTTTTATTTTACCTCTTAAATAGAAAGTTTAGTTCCTAGCTCCACCCAGTCAGCTCACAGATAACTAACCTTAACTGACCTCTTCTATCTTACGAACGAGTCTTTAATTGACCTGTTCTAATTTCTGCCTGACTCACTAGAGAGAGAGCTGTGGTCTCTTTTCAAGTTTTAATATGCAGTTAAAAGCAGAATACAAGTAAAACACAAGGTAAAGAAAACAAATCACAGTATTCAAAATAGAAAAAGGCAATAATGTAATTCAAAATACAACAAATAAAGAGCAAAATAACCTTTTCCTCACAGCAAAGTGTAGCAGAGTCTAGGTGAGCCTTTCTAGTAAAGCTCTGAAATGTTTTACTTTACCCCTTAAATAGAAGGTTTGGTTCTTATCTCCACCCCCTCAGTTCACAGATGATTAACCTTAATTGACCTTTTCTATCTTATGTACGAGTCTTTAACTGGCCTGTTCTAATTTCTGCCTGACTTACAAGAGACAGAGCTGTGGTCTCTTTTCAAGTTTTAATATGCAGTTAAACGCAGAATATAAGTAAAACACAGGGTAAAGAAAACAAATCACAGTATTCAAAATAGAAAAAGGCAATAAAGTAATACAAAATACAACAAAAAGCAAACTAAACTTTCCCTCACAGCAAAGTGTAGCAGAGTCTGGGTGAGCCTTTCTAGTAAAGCTATAATGTTTTATTTTACCCCTGAAGTGGAAGGTTTAGTTCCTAGCTCCACCCCTCAGTTCACAGATGATTAATGTTACCTGACCTCTTCTATCTTATGTATGAGTCTTTAATTGACCTGTTCTAATTTCTGCCTGACTCACAAGAAACAGAGCTGTGGTCTCTTTTCAAGTTTTAATATGCAGTTAAAAGCAGAATACAAGTAAAACAAGGTAAAGAAAACAAATCACAGTATTCAAAATAGAAAAAGGCAAGAAAGTAATACAAAATGAGACAGTTTCTACTGACCCAGGTGGACATCATGGAGTGTAGCAGTTACTACAGCTTAGCAGCCTGATGATATTAGAGAAGAAGCTGTTCCTGAATCTTGTGGTTCAGCAACATATGCTGTGGAAGCATTTTCCGAGTTATAGATGCAGGAACAGTCTGTAAGCAGGGTGAGTGCAGTCTTTAATTATCCTTTCTGGCCCTGCTGAGACATCTGGATAAGTACAAGTTGTGGATAGGTGATAAGGTGGTCTAAATGATCCTCTCGGCTGTCTTCACCTTCTCTAGAAGGATTTGTACTCAGAGGTAGAGCAGCTTCCATACCATACTACGAGGTTGTTTGTCAGGATGCTTTCTATAGTACCTTTGTAGAAGGTAGTGAGAACTGTCAAAGGGAGATTTAGTTTCATCAGCCTTCTTAAAAAGTGCAATCTCTGGTGCACTTTCTTGACTATGGCATTTGTATTTGTGTTCCAAGACAAATCCTCATCGATATGCATTCCCAGAAACGTTGTGATTCTCACTCTTTCCACTATTTCCCCATTAATGGTGAGGGGGGAATGTTCCTTGCAATTTTTCCTGTAGTCTACAATTATCTCTTTTATCTTGTTCACATTTAGTGCTAAGTTGTTATTTCCCCACCAGGAAATCAGTTCCACCTCATCTCTATATGCTGTTTCATCACCATTACTGATGAGGCCCGCCATCGTTGTGTCATCAGCAAACTTGATGATGTCATTTGTATTGTAGCTGGCTGTACAATCATGTGTTAACAAGGTGAACAGCAAGGGACTTAATACACATCCATGTGGAACTCCAGTCTTAAGAGTGATGCTATCTGATGAGTTATTTCCTGCACACACTTTCTGAGGTCTGTCTGTGAGAAAGTCAAGAAAACAGTTACAAAGTGGAATGTTGATGCCTAGTTGGAGTAGTTTCATTATCAGATGAAGAGGGATGACAGTGTTAAACGCAACACTGAAATCGATGAATAGTACCCTCACATAGGTGTTTTTATTCTCCAGGTGTTCCAGTGATAGATGGGAGTACTAGAGAGATGGCATCTGCCATAGAGAGGTTTGCTCGGTAAGCAAACTGCAGAGAGTCAAGATCAGCAGGCAGCCCGGATGTTATGGCGTCCTTGACCAGCCTTTCAAACACCATCACTGTGGAGGTGAGGGCTACAGGGTGGTAGTGATTTAGGCAAGATGGTGGAGACTTCTTTGATAATAGAATGACTGCTGTATCCTTGAAGCATTTTGGAACTATTTGCTGACTCAGAGAGTTAGTGAAGATATCCGTGAGGACATTTTTTAGTTGCACTGTGCAGTCTGAGCACACGCCCTAGGATGCTGTCAGGCCCAGCTGCTTTTCTTGGGTTAACTTTGCCCAGTGCCCTCAGGATATCAGCTGGGTTGAGGGTGAGCATCTTCTCGTTATGGCCGGTGTGCATTTTCTTTGCTGTTCTATTCTCTTCCTCAAATCTGCTGAAATAGACATTCAACTTATTTAGGAATTCCTTGTCCTCACATTGCGAAGATAGGGGTCTGTAGTCAGTTATGGACTGGATTCCCTGCCATAGATGTCTGTGGTCGTTTTTGTCAGAGAAGCAGCTCTGGATCATTCTGCCATAGGTGCATTTTGCTTCTTTCACTCCCTAGTTCAGATTTGCTTTGGCTGTTCTGAGGGTTTCATGGTCTCTCCAGACCTGAATGCTGCAGTCCTTACTTTCAGTAGTTCATACACCTCTCTCGTCAACCAGGGTTTCTCGCTGGCTCGTGTGATGATGGTTTTTGTGACTGTCACATCATCCACACATTTCGAGATGTAGCCCATCAATGCCTCGGTGTACTCCTAGAGGTTGATACACTGGTTCTCAGTAGCCACCTCCTTGAGTATGCTCCAGTCTGTGCTATCGAAACAGTCCTGGAGTTCTGAGACTGCAACCTCTGGCCATATTCTTACTTTTTTAACTGTTGGTCTCCCTCTAGTTAGCAATGGTTTATATGCTGGTAGTAACAAAATGAAGAAATGGTCAGAGTTTCCCAGGTGTGGGTAAGGCACTGCCTTAAATGCCCGCTTAACACTGCAGTATACCTTGTCCAGTGTGTTCTCACCCTTTATTGCAAAGTCCACATATTGGAAATAGTGAGGCAGAACTGATTTTAAGTTGGCCTGATTAAAGTCACCTGCCACTATATGAACACAGTCTGGATTCCTGTTTTGAAGTTCATTTACAATCTTGTATAATGTGGTCATTGCCTCATTTGGATTAGCACTGGGAGGACTGTATACAGCTGTGATGCAGATGCTGTTAAATTCCTTGGGTAAATAAAAGGGTCTGCATTTCAGTGACAAACTCTACATTATCTGAGCAGTGTGAGGATACTATCTCACAACTGCTACACCAGTTGTTTATTGATATTAAAGTTGTTATTAATGAGAAGAAGAGTAGGCTTCACTCCTCAAAGTGGGTGGGCAGACTTTAACTCCAGTGTTCAAACAAAAATTAAAGGCTAAGCAGTTATCTGCCTTCCCTTTTCCAGATTCAGCTGGCACCATTAACTTTGGTTTCTTAATTTTTAGAATAAGATCTTCTATGTTTGTTTCTTCACCTGCATTTTAATTTCACAGACTTTTGAGAGATGATCTTGACTCATTATTACTAGATGCAGCAGATTCAACTATTAAGTTTTTCTAAACTTTATGAAAGCCAAAACTTCTTCAATTCACTTTCTTAGGGTGTTATGAAAGGAAACACGGTGAATGCAATTTTTGTACATTACTCCTCCCCCAAAGTACAGCAGCAACAAAGATAGGTATCCTTGGGGGTAAAGTCATAGTAACGGGAGCCCTATTTTAGACATTCTTAGGGAAAGAATAGTTATGTAAAATCTTACCATAACCACAGATGTCCTTCTTTTCCATATTGCAGTATTCTTACTGTGGGATTTCCTGCCTCAGGTGACCCAACGTCAGCTCCTATACTAAAGCTTAAGCCTGGTTGCTGTCATTGCGTGGGATGTCACACGTGGGGCTATAAACTAGGGACCTAAAATGTGATGTCTGCACGCACAGACCTCAGAACTTGAAGGCCAGCCAGACAGTCTTAAGAGAGGAATAAGTGTTTGTCAGCTAGAAGAGTCAAGTGTCATATGCTGGCTAGTTGCTCTTGGCTAAGGGTAGAGCTTCCTAGAAGCTAGGAGCTAGGTTAGTAGTCCAGTGTAATGCAGGGGGAAGGTGGGAGAGGTGGAATACTGCAACATGGAAGAGAAGGACATCTATGGTTATGGTAAGATTTTACACAACTGTTCTATGTCCTTCTATTCTTATGTTGCAATATTCTTACTGTGGGAGAGTACCACAGCTAGTTAGAGGCAAGGGTGACGGTAGAGGTGGAAGATTCCAGAAAGCCATGCAGGATTGTCCTAGTAAAGCCTGCTCTGGCTCTGGAGACTTGATCTAGTTTGCAGTGTTTGGTGAAGGTATGGATAGTGGACCAGGTGGCAACTTCTAAAATGGAAGCTGTGTCCAGCCCTTTGAGAAAGGCTTTTGAAGTAGCCATCCCTCTAGTGGAATGAGCTCTCAACCCCTGGGCAAAGGTCTGCCATGGTGAGAGTAACAGAAATAAACGGATTTTCTGATCCATCCTGAAATAGTTTGCTTGGAAACTACCTTGCCCATAGCCCTGGGATGGAAGGAGACAAAAAAGTTGTTCAGATTTTCTGAAGGGTTTAGTTTTGTCTAGGTAGAATCCAAGTTGTCTGTGCACATCCAGAGAATCCTCTCACGTTTGTTAGTTGGAGAGGGGAAGAAGGTAGGCGGGTGAATAGACTGATTTAAGGACAACTCATTTACCACTTTAGGCATGAAGGAAGGTTAGTGTGTAAGATCACCCTGTCCTTGTGGAATACAGTGTAGGGGGACAGGGCATTAGAGGCTGTAACTCTGATACCCTCCTAGCAGAAGTGATGGCGACCAACAGTACAGTTTTCCATGTACAGACTTATAAAGTAACATTGCTCGCCAGTTCAAAGGGGCTAAGGGTTAGTTTCTCCAGGACAAAGTTTAGATCCCAGGGTGGCGGGATAGATTTTCTAGGTGGTCTGATGTGTAAGACCCCTCTCAGGAAAAGTTTAACATCTAGCCTGAATAGTAAAGGGGGGACTAGAGGCAGGCAGATATGACTGAAAGATGTACTTTCAGTGAGGAGTAAGAAAGGCCATCCTTAATGAGTTCACACACATATGTAAGGACTAGGGAAGGGTCAGCTTGACTGGGGTCCCAGTCTTTACGTAGACACCATTTTCAGAATCTCTCCCATTTTGATAAGTATGATTTTCTAGTAGCAGGTTTCCTGGCCTCCCTCAGGACTAAGCACGTCCTCTGAATAGTGGTGTCTAAAAGGGATTAGAAGTTTGTCACCCAGAGTGTTAGTGCAAACATCTATAGGTGAGGAAGGATTAGGGTTCCCTTTTGTTGTGTGAGAAGGTCCACCTTGTGGGGTAACTTGTAGTGATTGCCCTTGGCTAGTGAGTGAATTAGGGGGAACCAGTGCTGCTTTGGCCAGTAGGGGGTCACCAACAAGATTTTTGGTTTGTCCTTCCTGATTTCCAGTAGGACCTTTTGAATTAGAGGGAAGGGGGGAAAGGCATAAAGAAACAGTCCCTTCCAAGGAATGCTGAAGACATCTACTCTCCAGGCTAGTGAGGAATGATCGTTGGTGCAGAAATTAGTCAATTGTCTGTTTTGCGGGGAGGCAAAAAGATCCACTTGAGTGCCTCACCGGCAGACAATGTCTAGAAAGGTTTCCCTGTTCAGCATCCACTCGTGCTGTAGAGAAGATGTTCTGCTTAGAAGATCTGCCTGATTGTTGTCCAGAGAGGGTATGTATGAGGCCTGTAAGGACAGGTTGTGCCTGGAGGCGATTTTCCAGATTTGTAGGGTTATTCTGCAAAGGAGGTAGGCTTTGTTTCCTCATTGTTTGTTGAGGTACCACACGACTGTGGTGTTGTCTGTGAATATTAAAAGGGGTCCCAGGTGGAGGGCAGGAAGAAAAGCCTCTAGGGCTAGGAGAACTGCAGTCATCTCCCTGACATTGATATGTTTCTTTTGAAGGACAGGACTCCAAATTTCCTGAACTCTGAAGTCCTTGTAGGTGGCACCCCACCCTAGGTAATAGGCATCTGTGAAGATGAACTGGTTTGGGGAGGGCATTTGGAGAGGTGTTTCCGGGTTGAGACAGGTTTGTTGAATCCACCACCTTAGCGCTGATTTGAGGCAAGGCAGAAAGGGGATTTGCTTCTCTAAGGAGTGTAGGTGTTGTGACCACACGTTCTTGAGGTACCACTGGAACTTTTGCATATGCATTCTTGCCAAGGGAAGCATGGGAATGGTGGCTGCCATAAGGCCCAGGAGTTACAGGAAATATCTTGCAGAAATCTGGGATTCCAGTAAAAAGTTTTGAAAGTGAGTGGAGAGGGAGTGGACCTTTTCCTGTGGAAGAAAAGCCCACATTAGATCTGTCCTGATCCTGCAGCCCAAAAAAAAATTGTCTTGCTGAGAGAGCAAGGAGGATTTCTTTAAATTGAGGGTGAAGCCCAGGTTTTGAAGAAGGGTGGTGGTGAACCTGAGGTGGTCGCTGAGATGGGATTCTGTCTCTGCTAGAAGGAGAATGTCATCTAGATAGGGGTAGAGTTGCATACCTTCGGTCCTGCGGTAAGCAATGGCTGGGGGTAGGCATTTTCTGAAAACTCTGTGTGCTGTACACAAACCAAAGGGCAAGGCTGTAAACTGAAAGTGAGAGCAGAGTCCAGAGAAACATAGAAAATTTCTGTTGGAGGTTTTTATGGGGATATGGAGGTAAGCCCCCTTTAGATCCAGAGTAGCCATGAAGGCCTGGTCTGGGATAAGAGGGAATAGGATTGGGAGAGAGAGCATTTTGAAAGAGGGCACTTCTAAAAATAGGTTCAGGAAAGATAGATCCAGTATAGGTCTGCAAGGACCATCTTTTTTTGGGAACAGAAAGAGTCTTGAGTAAAATCCTTTTCCTTCCTGCCCGGGAGGAACAGGTTCTATTGTTCCTAGTTTTTGTATGTCTTGAAGAATTTGTGGCAAGTAGATTGATTTGTTTTTTGGGGGGAAAGAGAATGGGCTTTGGGATGGGCTTTTCCCTCCAGGAAAGGAAGTATCTGTTTTGGATGATACTCACTACCCATTGGTCTGAAGTGATGGTTTTCCAGAAGGGTAAACAGTGGGATAGGCGGGCTGACAAAGGTATATGAGCAAGGCAGTCACACATTGTTGGGTGCATTTCTATCCTGAAATGACTGTCTAGGACTTGGTTGAGAGGTGGCAGGTCTGGAGAATGTTTGCCTTCTGGTTCCCCTCCTGTGACTGGAGGATGAAGGGATGGCAGAGGAAGGGGTTCTACTGACAAAAGAGGTTTTCGCAGGGCAGTTCCTGTAATACTTTGGAATACAGGATACAAGCAAATGCTTGATGTCCTGCAGTTTCTTGCTTTTCCTCTTGCAAATTTCTAAAAAGCTCTGCAGACTGTTTTCCAAACAAAAGGTTATGGTCTAAGGAGGCATCCATAATCTTAGTTTTAAAGTCTTCAGGCAGAGGTTGAAGGTGCAGCCAGGAGTATCTGCAGAGGATGGAAGCAGAAGCTGCTGACCTAGCAGAGGACTCTGCAGCATCATAACTGCATCTAACTGAATGTCTGGCTACCTGTAAAGCCAGAGACAACTTAGATGTTATGTATGCTTTGGTAGGGCAGTCAGGTGTGGCAGCCAGGTTAGCTGCTTGAGAAACAAGGTCCAGTGCAAATTTTACCATGTGTGCCTGGTAATTTATAGCATGGAAGATGAGGGTGGAAGAGGTGTACACTTTTTTACCAATCCTGTCCATGGTTTTGCTGTCTTTATCAGTAGACAAAAGAGTTCAGAGGGAATAAGTTTGGATTGCTTGTCTGGGGAGACAGCAATGACTGCAGGGTCTGCCAAGGGGGGGGGGGGGTAACCAAGACGTTTTGGTCATCAGGAACCTTATAAAACCTGTCTGGTCATTTAGGTGCAGATGGTTGATAGTCTGGATTTTGGGATGCAGATGGTTGAGAGTCTGGATTTTTGGGATGCAGAGGTAAAAGCATCCAGATAGGCAGGTAAGACTGGTGAGATGGCTAATGGGGAGACTCCACTGGAAGGAGTTCAAAATACCTCCTCTGGGTGTCAGTCATCTGGGTAGCATCCCATTTAAAGTACTCTTTCATCTTAGTTATTGTTTCACCAAAGGTAATGTCCTCTGGTGGTAAGTCCCCTTCAATAGATTCTTCATCTGGTAAATAATATTCTAAAGGGGAGGCAATCTGGGATGCATACGAAATGGACTCTTCAGAAGAAGAGTAGTAAGGTTTGTGTCCCTCCTCTCCTTCTTGAGTAGTCTGCAAGGGGAGAGAAATGGCAGAGGCAGGCCTAGGGCTGACAACAGGTTTAATGGAGGGAGTAGAGCCTGAGGGCCATATACTTACATCAGAGAGTTAGTGAAAGATTGCCAGTCAGGGCATCCTTCAGGGGTAGGAGCCAGATGTTTAGTTTTCTGTTTACATTTAGTAGGCCTAGCTTTGGGAGAAGGCCTAGGTTCAGAAATTTGACTCTCAGGAATAGGAGTCTCCGAATGCTGACCGACTGTTTCGGGTTCCCCCTCGATATCGATAGGAACCGAAGTCTGGGCTATCTCCGTGGATGTGCAGTCCACACCTTGTGAAGTGGCTTGCTTGGTTGGAGCCGAAGTAGTCGGTTCTGTCGGACATCCCTCAACTCCCATATCGGAAGTCAGCGGGACGTCTTATGGCGGATCAGTCGGAGCAGTTGATTTGGGGTCCATTCTAAGCACAAGCTTTTTGAGACGTTGGTTCTCTAAATATAAATTTAGTACAGAGAAGGTCAGAAGGAGTTGCATTGTGTCTTTGTGGACTTAGAGAAAGCATATGACAGGGTGCCTAGATGGCAGTTGTGGTATTGTATGAGGAAGTCGGGAGTGTCAGAGAAGTATGTAAGAGTGGTAAAGGATATGTACGAGGGTAGTGTGACAGCGGTGAAGTCTGCAGTGGGAGTGACGGATGCGTTTAAGGTGGAGGTGGGATTACATCAAGGATCAGCTCTGATCCCTTTCTTATTTGCAATGGTGATGGACAGGTTGACAGACGAGATCAGACAGGAGTCCCGGTGGACTATGATGTTTGCAGATGACATTGTGATCTGTAGTGAGAGTAGGGAACAGGTGCAGGAGACTCTGGAGAGCTGGAGATATGCTCTAGAGTGAAGAGGAATGAAGGTCAGCAGGACTAAGACAGAATATATGTGTGTGAATGAGAGGGAGGATAGAGGAATGGTGAGGATGCAGGGAGTACAGGTGGCGAAGGTGGATGAGTTTAAATATTTGGGATCAACAGTTCAGAGTAATGGTGAGTGTGGAAGAGAGGTGAAGAAGAGAGTACAGGCAGGATGGAGTGGGTGGAGAAGAGTGTCAGGAGTGATTTGTGACAGACGAGTAACAGTAAAGTGAAAGGGAAGGTCTACAAGAGGGTAGTGAGACCAGCTACATTATATGGGTTGGAGACAGTGGCACTGACAATAAGGCAGGAGTCAGACATTGACGTGGCAGAGTTGAAGATGTTAAGATTTGCACTGGGTGTGACAAGGATGGACAGGATTAGGAATAAGTATATTAGAGAGGCAGCCCAGGTTGGAAGGTTTGGAGACAAAGCCAGAGAGGCAAGATTACATTGGTTTGGACATGTGCTGAGGAGGGATGCACAGTATATTGGGAAAAAGATGCTAAGGATGAAGCTGCCAGGTAACAGGAAAAGAGGAAGGCCTAAGATAAGGTTTATGGATGTGGTGATAGAGGACATGCAGGTGGTTGGTGTGACAGAGCAAGATGCAGAGGACAGGAAGAAATGGAAACAGTTGATCCACTGTGGCAACCCCTAACAGGAGCAGCCGAAAGAAGAAGGTTCTCTAAATATAAATTTAGTGTGGCCATACAGCTGCGGAGGGTCTTCAGTATGAAAGAGTGGCAAATGGATCATGCAGTATGATCATATCCCTTCCCAAGACAAAACACGTAATGGTCTTGAGTAACCTTAAGCAGTATCTGACACCCGCAATGGCATTTGCCCTTTTTAGCTGACATCGGCTAATATAAAATACAGCTAACCAAGCTCAAGCAAAAAGAATGTAACGTTTCCCCATTGGGATACTTAGCTATTTAGAAGTCTTCAAAAGTAGGTGCAAATCGAATGATGTGACGTCATCTGCGGCTGAAAAGTTCTGAGGTCTGTGCGTGCAGACGTCACATTTAAGATCCCTGGTTTATAGCCCTACATGTGACGTCCCATGCAACTACAGCAACCAGACTTAAGCTTGTGTACAGGAGCCAATGTTGGGTCACCTGAGGCAGGAAGTCCCACAATAAGAATATTGCAACATAGGAATAGAAGGACATTGTTATTTACCAAGAAAAACAAAACAGTTGTCACTTTTAGTACAGAAAGGAAATGTGAAATTTTGCTTAACGCTGCCAGGCATGAAGTAACTGACAAGATTAGCAATGGAAAGTGAAATAACCTTTTCATCAAAGCAGAAAAAAGGAACAGAGAAAGTTGCATGGGACTCTTCTTTCCAGCTGAGCTGCCATTTGATGGCCACAGTGAGAAACTGCAATCACATACCTTGCTGGATACATAACTACTGTAAATCTATCCATTCGTACCACCTTTTCCCATTTCGGCACATGAGGTTGGGGTGTCACCTCAACAGTGACAATCATCGACAGCAAAGGTTCACACTACCAGATGGCTAGCCCCGAGGTTATTCTACCATACCAGACACTCACATGCACGCACATACCTATGGTACATTTTAAAATTCCCAATCTACCTACTGCACACCTTTGGCATGTGGTAGGAAACCAGAGCACCCTGAGGAAACATACATGTACACAGGGAGGGTATGCAGACTCAGTAGAGAAGGCACCCAGCCGAGAATCTAACTAGGGAACCTCATGCTGTGAGGCAACAAATGTCTGTCCAAAGACTATTACCCTCCTCTGGTAATACTGAAAAATATATGCTCTCTGCAGCAATGACATAGGTTCATAGGTTCATACTAGGCTATCTGCCCAAGGGCATTTATAAGCCTAGCCCAGAGTTTTGTGGCTTTCGCCACCCCTTTACTATGCCCATTATTTTGCTGTGCCTCTGTCAAGCAGTGACACTGAGATAATCCCTGGGGTATATCTGCGATCTCCCATCCATTGGTCAAGATTTCTCTTGAACAGAGCCAGCGAGGTGCTCTGCCTCACATGTACCGGGATTTTGTTCCACAGCATAGGGAGTCTCTGGGTGATGAATCTGTCCCTCCAGCACGTCCTATTAATAACAGTGTCAAGGTTTAAGTCTCCCGCCCTTGTAGTTCTGAGGAATCTAGATTTTTTGAGGTGAAGCATGTTCATCAATTCTGGGTTGGACATGGCCTTGTATGTCAGGCACAGGTCACCTCTGAGCAGACGGTAAGCGAATGAATAGAGCTGGAGTTCCTTCAGTCGGGCAGCATAGGACATATTTTTGAGACCCTTTATCCTTTTGGTGAGGAACTTTTGGGGCCTTTCCAGTTGCTGCAGGTGTCGTGTCAGATACATTCCGAATGGGGCATTGTACTCAATCATTGGTCTGATGAGTGATGAGTACAGGGGGACACTGACCTCCCTTGATCTAGATGTGAATCCCTTCATGATCAGGTGGGCAATGTAGAAGGTCTTCCTAACTACTTTGGCGACGTGAGTGTCAAACGAAAGGTTACTGTCAACCTGGGTCCCCAGATCCCTGATAACTTCTTCTGTGCTTAGTGGGTTGCCGCCTATATGGTAGATAGGGGTAACCTTGTTTTTCCCGAAGGGTATGACTATGCATTTTATGGCGTTTAACTTTAGACCGTGGCTCTGGCACCAGTTATCCGTTTCTATAAGACCCTTCTGAAGGATATCTGTGTCGGATGTGTTCTCAACTATAGCGCCCAGTTTGCAGTCATCTGCAAATTTTGTCAGCCATAATCCTCCTGTGTTTGCTTGTACTTCTGAAAAGTAGATGCCGAACAGGAGTGGGCCCAGGACTGAGCCCTGTGGGACACCACTTGTGACAGGCTTTGAGTCTGACATGGCGCCAGCAACTCTGACCCTGTGGGTTCTGTCACTTAGCCAGTTTGCAACCCATCTTGTAACGTATGGGTTTACATTTAAGCTGATGAGTTTTTCAATGATACCTGAGTGGGGTATTGTGTCGAAAGCCTTTGCCAGGTCAAGGTAGGCTGTGTGGACTGCCTTTCCCTCATCAATGGCCTTGGTGACTGTTTCGAAAAAGTCAACCAAGTTTAAAAGGCATGATCTGCCTTTGACAAAGCCAAACTGGGTTGGATCCAAAGTCTGCAAGTCCCCTATATCTTTATTTATGAGTTCCATTATGATCCTCTCCATAGCTTTGCAGATCAGGCTTGTCAAGCTGATGGGACGGTAATTTCCAGGGTCGGTGGAGGCACCGTCTTTCTGAAGTGGGACCACAGTTGTCGTACGCCACTCCTTGGGCACGTATCCTGAGGTGAGGCTAAGATTAAACAGCTGCCCTAACTGCGGGATTAATTCCTCATTGAGTTCGTGGAGCACACAACCGGGGACACCATCTGGTCCCATGGATGCTGTGTTTTTTGCCTTGGAGAGAGCAGTTCTCACCTGAGCGTTAGAGATGTTTGGGGGGCTACAATCCTCTGGTATAGATATCTCACCTTTTGGGGGGTGGGGGGGGGGAGTTTGCACTGAACCTGTCACAGCCAGTATGTTGGCAATGTCTGTAGGTTCAGTAATTTTTACATCATTTTGAACTAATTCTGAGCATATCTGGGAGTTTCCTCCCAGGTTTCTAACATAGCTAAAGAAGGCCTTATGATTGTCTTTTGAGTCCTTAGCGACTTTTCTCTCAAAATTTGCCTTGGATGATTTTATGAGAGATCTTAGTTTTTACTTATAATGATCAAAGGTGTCTTCCCTTTTAAGGATTTTGCTCTATCTTGTAGTAGCTTCCTCCTTTTATTGTAGAGCTTGTTTATGGCTGGGGTCCACCAGACTGGACGCTTGCCTTTGGTACAAAGAGTCTTTGTTTTGTTTGGGATTGCCTGATCCATGCAGTCCTGTAGGTGCTGGTAGAAGGCATTTGTGAGTGATTCAGCGGCTTGAGTAATGGTTTTCATGAGCTCGGGGCCTTAAAAGAGACCACACCAGTCTTTAGAAGTGTGAAGTCGGCTTTTGAGAAGTTCTTCACTGTGGTCTTTTTTATCTCAGGTGGGGGCGGGATGTGGACTTCCAGTGAGATTAGTTTATGGTCTGATCTCCCCAGTGAGGGGTATACTTCCAGTGTTGAACACTGTGACCCCATGTTCGTGATGATGAGATCTAGTATGTTTTCACCTCTTGTGGGGATGGTGACTAGTTGTTACATGGCATTTGAGTTTATGAACTCTAGGAACCTTTGGGCTAGAGTGTTGGGGCTTGAGTAGTGATCCCAGTCTATATTCGGGTAGTTGAAGTCACCTAGTATGATGGTGTTTGGAGATACATTTATCCCCTCCAGTGTTTTCAGGAAAGCTATGTGAGGTTCCTGAGATTGAGAGGGTGGCCTGTAACATGCTACAAATTGCAGAGCAGTCTTGCCTATGGTTAATTGCACCTGGATGGTCTCCGATGCATCGTGCGTTGCCACCAACCTTGAGGTGTGGGTGTCCTTGATGAATATAGACACCCCCCCTCCTTTCTTGGTGTTGTCCGGATTTTGGGGCCGGAAAGCATGATATGAGGTAAAACCTGATAGTACCGGGGTGCTCTCGGGAGCCTTGAACCAGGTTTCAGTCACAGCACAGACATCGATGTTCTCCATACTGAGAAGGGCCTCGAGTGCATGCATCTTGAGGTTGAGACTTCTGGCATTGAGCAGCATTACCCTTAGTTTTTCCTTTTTGTGTTCTAGGGTGGTAGGTTTAGAATTTGAGCCTTGCCTAAAAAAGGCACTATGGGGGTGGCAAGAGCCTTTGCCAATATCCGGAAGCCCAGGAGTGACAGGTGCAAGCCGTCCCTTGCGAAGCAGCGTGGCTTGTCCAGTATGTCATCCCAGGCAGACAGACATTGGATCCCCTTTGAATGACACCAGAGTTTAAGCCAAATATTAAAGCTGATCATCTTGTCTCTGTATTGTGGCATCATTCTTGGTGAGGGTAGGATACTGCTCAAGGTCAGGGTCATACCTGCCTGGGCTACATAATCAGAGAGCTCCTCTATGTCTCTTTTCATGTAGTCCAAGGAGGTACGTCTCAGGTTGTTCACACCAGCGTGGACAATGACAGAGTCGTACTTGTACCTGCTGTTGAGAGACCTGAGTGCTTGTGTTATGTGGCGGATTCTAGCGCCCGACAGGCAGCTTACTGTGACCTTCTCCTTACTCAATCTGGTGAGCGGGACGTCAGTGTGTCAGACTATGGAGTCACCAATGATGAGTGTGTCTGGCATTGTGTTTGGCTTTAAGGGCTGTGACTGTTTGGCACACTGACTATGTGGTCTATGTGTTGCATGTGTTGTGTCCTGAGGTGGCAGTTGTTTAGGTGTCTGCTTTGGTGGCCTCTGCTGTTTTGGTAGATTTTTGATCAGAGCCTCCGAGTATGTCTTTGTGTATTTATGTGTATGATTTGAAGTTGTGATAGTACTATGTGAGACTGGGTTTGTGGTGTGTGTGGTTTCCTTCTCCTCCTGTCTGGTCTTGCCAGTCCTATGTTGAGAGAGCTCAGCCTCCAGTTTGGCTATATAGTTGCATCTCTCGCATGTATTTGTGTTTTGTGGGAGAAGGAAAGGGTTGTCCATGTACATGAGACAATTGTAACATTGCCTCAATATTCCCAGATTCACCAGCTGAGCAGGAGAGGGCACTAGCAACTGATCCCTCGACATGCTAGAAGGAATAGACAAAGACTTTAAAAAGACTCCGGGGGATGTGGGTGATCGAAAAGGGGTTTTTGGCTGGTGGGGTACTATGCATAATAAAAGTGCTATATCAAAGTAAAAAAATACTTTAGGAGCAAGTGCTAGGCTTTACAGATAGAGAATAGTCTACTTAAGGAATCAAGTAGAGCTGAACTTTTTTAGATATAGAATACGCTGGTTTGATCAGGTTGAAGGAAGGCTGTTTTAAGGGAAAATTTGAAGAGTGGACTTTAGGTAGCCCAAATAGTTTAACCTTGATTAACCGCCGCTGCTCTTGTGTGCTCCTGTGGCAACTCCGCGCTAAAGCGTGCTTTATAGCAGGGGGCTGGAAAAGACAACAAATGACCCAAAATGGCCAATAAACTACAAGTTACTGCCTTAAACCACTCCTCTGAGGACAAACAGGCAGCTCAGTACTCCCCACTCTCACTGGTGAGTAAAGAAACTTCCCCCTGACCAAACAAGGAAAATGGAGAAACACAGGAACCAAGACAAAGCCCAGGGATCAGCAAAATCTGATCACTGGAACAAACTATTAGGAAAGTATGGAAAACAAAGAGTATTTTTTTTGTTTCAAGTTTTCAGATAGGCAGAAAATACAATAAATGCTGTGTTTTTCGACTAATTGCTATCAAAAGCTAGTACACTTGAGTGTATTAGCCTGTTGTTTAACTTTTAAGCAAAACTTAAACAAGGAAGTGCAACAAACAATTCAAGCTATTAAAAACAGTAAAAAAGGTAATAACTGAATAAAACAGGCAGAAATAGTCATCGAAAGGCTTAAAAAGTTGAAAATGCAGAAAAAAAATACTTAGAATCTGGAAAGTTTGTCTTTTCTGGTCTCTGCTGCTCTAGGAACTCTTCTGGATACCACGAGGAGCTGTGCTGAGTTCTCTATAGCCAGAAAAGCCCGCCAAAGTGTGCTTTATAGCAGGGGGCTGGAAAAGACAGGAAATGACCCAAAATGGCCAATAAACTACAAGTTACTGCCTTAAACCACTCCTCTGAGGACAAACAGGCAGCTCAGTACTCCCCACTCTCACTGGTGAGTAAAAAAACTTCCCCCTGACCAAACAAGGAAAATGGAGAAACACAGGAACCAAGACAAAGCCCAGGGATCAGCAAAATCTGATCACTGGAACAAACTATTAGGAAAGTATGGAAAACAAGAGTATTTTTTGTTTTTTTCAAGTTTTTTTTTTCAGATAGGCAGAAAATACAATAAATGTTGTGTTTTTCGACTAATTGCTATCAAAAGCTAGTACACTTGAGTGTATTAGCCTATTGTTTAACTTTTAAGCAAAACTTAAACAAGGAAGTGCAACAAACAATTCAAGCTATTAAAAACAGTAAAAACAGGTAATAACTGAATAAAACAGGCAGAAATAGTCGTCGAAAGGCTTAAAAAGTCGAAAATGCAAAAAAGAAATACTTAGAATCTGGAAAGTTTGTCTTTTCTGGTCTCTGCTGCTCTAGGAACTCTTCTGGATACCACGAGGAGCTGTGCTGAGTTCTCTATAGCCAGAAAAGCCTGCCAAAGCGTGCTTTATAGCAGGGGGCTGGAAAAGACAGGAAATGACCCAAAATGGCCAATAAACTACAAGTTACTGCCTTAAACCACTCCTCTGAGGATAAACAGGCAGCTCAGTACTCCCCACTCTCACTGGTGAGTAAAGAAACTTCCCCCTGACCAAACAAGGAAAATGGAGAAACACAGGAACCAAGACAAAGCCCAGGGATCAGCAAAATCTGATCACTGGAACAAACTATTAGGAAAGTATGGAAAACAAGAGTATTTTTTTTGTTTTTTTCAAGTTTTTTTTTCAAATAGGCAGAAAATACAATAAATGCTGTGTTTTTCGACTAATTGCTATCAAAAGCTAGTACACTTGAATGTATTAGCCTGTTGTTTAACTTTTAAGCAAAACTTAAACAAGGAAGTGCAACAAACAATTCAAACTATTAAAAACAGTAAAAACAGGTAATAACGGAATAAAACAGGCAGAAATAGTCGTCGAAAGGCTTAAAAAGTCGAAAATGCAGAAAAAAAATACTTAGAATCTGGAAAGTTTGTCTTTTCTGGTCTCTGCTGCTCTAGGAACTCTGCTGGATACCACGAGGAGCTGTGCTGATACCCTTATGTTTGTACACTCTGACTCCATTTGTCTAGGAATCATTTAACTGTTCCTGCTCACTATATTTTCTCAACTAAACTTCAAATGCCTAACCTCTTCTTTGGCATAAAAGGAAGTGGATAATTACTTTTCCAGTATTTAGGAGACATACTGGTCTGGAACCACATAGAAGGCATTCTCTCAGCCTCTTCTTATGGCTCTCAAACCCAAAGATTTTCTTACTTCTCTGAAGAAACATGTGCATTCCTCTCATGCTCTCAAGAACTCAGTGAGTAATAAACCCTAAAAGTGAATTTATCTCAAAAATACAGCTGCCATACTTGCCACCTGTAGATAATGTCATCAGCTGAGAATTAATTCAGTTTTTGAACTTAGTGCACTCAGAACTAAAACACATTTCTGATGAACGTTATGCACAACACTCACTCTCAAAAGAGTATTTTAGTGAAGTTATTAGAGAAGATAAAAATTTCTTCTGAAAAAATAGCTATTAAATGGGATAAAATTAAAGTGGAATTTAAAAATAAGAGGGAAATAAAAGAAAGACAGACATTATTAAGAAGTAACAAGAATTATTTACAGGCACTGACAAATGCTGAAGTATTTTAGAATAGGGGGAATCTCACAGAACAAGAGGAGGAGCAATTGTAGAATGCTAAACAGAAAATAAGGGATTACCTCAGTAATATGCATGAGTTTAGAAAGACTGTAGTTAAGCAACTGTTTTTGATGATAACCCCAGAGCACAAAAACCTTTAGCAGAACGACTCATGCAACAGAAAGTAGAAAGGGTTGTTACCAAGTGTAGAGAGCCTATCCAAGGAATTTTATGAAAGTCTGTATAAAGTAGGGAATTATGGAAATCAAGAACAGGTACAAATGGAAATGTTTATGGAAGAATTAAATAAGCCAAGGTTAGAGGTAGATAAGGCTCAATTCGTAACAGTTACGATGGAAGGAGATGAGATAAAAATGGTGATGTATAACCAATCCACAGGAAAGTCCCCAGGAAAAGTTGGTATTCCTTAGGAAGTTTGGAAGCTAAGAGGGAAAAAAAAACTGATGACGACATGGAAGGTTTTAACAGGAGGAAAAGCACCAACATCCTGGAAGTGCTGGTGACTAATACCTAATGAGGGTAAAGACCGAACAGACCTAGCTTCATACAAGCCCATTTCAACCCCAAACCAAGATCATAAAGTATTTATTTCTATAATAGCTAACAGAATGGCAAAGGTGATGCCCAAATTGATACATATGGATCAATGTGGTTTTGTGGAGGGGAGCAAATATTTGCCAGCCTTAACAGAACATTGATGATCCACAGGGAAGAAGAACATAAGAAAATATCACTGTTGTTGGTGGGACTTTGATGCAGAAAAATATTTGACTGAGTAAGCTACGAGTTTATGAGCAGGGCAATGGAATCATTTGCATTCCCTGATAAAATTATAAGGCTGATTAGGAGGATATATGAGAGATCAGAGGAAAAAATTAAAGTGGGTGGGTCCTCTCTGATAATTTCTGTTTGAGCAGAGGAACCAGGCATGATTGTCCTTTTTCCCCTTTGTTATTTGCATTATATTTAGAACCACTGGCAAAGCGAATAAGGGACTTAGAAATTCAAGGTTATAATTTGTATGGTAGTCAAGAAAAGCTGTCTCTATTTGCATATGATATTATTTTATACCTGATAAAACCAGAAAAGGATACTTCAGTGTTGTGGAATATTTTGAGGCAGTTTTAATTTTTTTGGGATATAATATTAAAGAAGCTAAAACAAAGGCAACAGCTGTAAATTATGTGCCCACACATGAATTGGTTCAGCAATATCCATATTTATAGGGACATGATAAAATGAAGTACTTAGGAATATGGATTGAAAGGGATTTTGGTACACCAGCTAAGGATATGTGGGAAGAGACCAAACAAAACATTATATAAAAACTGAGAAATTGGAAGCTTTGTTACTGGATTATGGATAGCAAGATACAAGCAGTTAAAGTGTTTTCAGTCCCTTTAGTTTTATACATAGGTCAGGCAAATTTTTATCAACCAGAGGAGAAGTTGTGGATAGCAATTAATAAAGATTTAAAGGATTTTATCTGGGAAGGGAAGACAGCAGGAGTCAAGTGGGATAAGCTGACTCTTCCAACAGAACAAGGCAGTTTGGGATTATCTGTTTAGAAGGGGTATTTCAGAGCCACACAGTTAAGGCTCCTATACACAACACAAGCAGACATCTATAGTTCAAAGTGGAAAGGGATGATGATGAAACAGGGGGGAAGCTCAAGAAACAAGGACAAACTGGGATTTTGGATGGAGATTGTTAAGGAGAATAACAATAACCATAAAGAATATTATATTCATGAAGCAGCAGAAAGTATTCTAAGAACTAAGTCAACACAGGAATAGAGAAAGGAGATCCTGCCGATAGGGATAACTGCAGTCAGGGATACAGACAAGAGGGGGCTGGAACTTATTGAAGAAAAATGGCAAAAGAACCAAGGTATTGGGAGCAAATAATTACAGAGGGAAAGGTAATAGAATGAAGAGGCCAATAATTTATTTGGACTGCAGGATAGAGATCACTTTCCCTATCAAGGATTGACATCAGAGTATAGGCAAAGAAAAAGAAACGGGGATCCTAAGTGACAGACCAGCACTGATAGGGATTTTACTATAATCTAGAACAGAAGCTGCTGTTAAAAAGGAATAATTAGTAAAGCATACAAAAACTGCATGATAACTATAAGAATCAGTCAGAGGAGGTTAAAAAGCATTGGGAAGAGAGATTGGATAAGCAATTCACAAAGAAACAATGGGAGATATATGTATGTCTCCCAAATATGCAACACAGTCTAGAAGATTTAGGATCTTTGCTTGGAAGTGTTTACATAGGTATTTTTATACCCCAAGTAGACTCCAAAGAATTTTTTCTCCGGCAGACAGCAAATGTTGGAGGTGTGATGGGGAAGAAAGGGGTAATTGAGAACATATTTTCTGGGAGTATAATGACCTGGCAGATTTTAAAGATTCCCTGCAGACTATGCAGAGGAAGAACGAGGTTTAAAAGAAGGCTGGATTTGATTGAGCTATGTAATGTTTGACTGACAATGATTGGATAGATTATAAGTGATGTATAGTGTTTGCAACTAAAAATTTGCCAGTATGGTTTGTGATGTATAATGTTTGCAACTAAAACTGTCAATATGATTTGTTTTAATTTATATAAATGTATGATTGCCTATGTGATATGTGATAATAAAGATGTATCTTGCTTAAAAAAAGAAGAGTATTAACAGTTTCTAATAAAAGTGCAAATAAAGACACAAAATGCTGTCTGAGTCCTACACAATGGCCTGAATAGTGATCTACTACAAGTACTACCACATACAGCAGTCCATATACTACACTTTCACAGGAGGGACTCGAGCTCAAACTTGACTTTGTTTTTGGGAAACAAGCCTCAAGATACTGAGAACATGAAACATTGACTGGTGAATAATAAAAGAAAGAGAGGCAGAGTTTGCAGGAGAAATGCTTTCATGACAGTGCAAAACCAGTCATGCTTCAGTAACAATAGTAAAACAAGTACTACATTACATTTGCTTGATGCAAAAGGAGACATTTAGTCCATGAGGTCTACTTAATCTATCTCCCTTAAACTTCATCTATTATACATCTAGCTCATGGTATCCTGAATGTCACAGACTTACCTGAGCAATCCATTCCATGAGTCCACATTCCTATGCATTAACTACCTTCACAGACCAAAGAAGCAGCTGGGTCCTACAATCTGCTAACCTATACTACCTCACAACTCACCATTATGATCTTGCACATCCATCTCATGTCTCCCAGCATCTTCTAGTGCCTAACAAGAAGAACCCCAACTCTTCTAATCATTGGTCATAGCCTTTAACCCCTATTCCTCACACCCTTCTAGACTCAATAAAACCCATACAGTACTTCCCCAACTACTGCTCACTTCCCTTCCTAATAACATAATCCCTCTGTGCTGCATCCTTCAACAATGCTGCAGTCAGGTTCTTCAGTCCTAGCAGGTGGCTGTGCTGTACTAAGTCATATCCCTTGGTTAAATTACAGGAGATAATGTCTACCAGCAATCACCTGTCAAGTTTTCCAGAAATCACACCATAAAAGTCAATTAAGCTCAGCTCACAAGATCTGTGATGTACAAGGCCAAAGCCCTGCCTGTGTCCCAGATGACTCAAGATCAATTAACAAACCGGGTTGTTGGAGACATAGGTGAGGAAATGAGGGATGGAGGGAGACTGCTGCTGGCTCATATATCTCAGAGGCAAGGAGGTGGATTCATCCAATGGCATGGTGACCCCTAGTGGAAGGAGAGGAACAATGAGCAGCATGAAAATTCATAACATGCACATAGTTACACTAAGTAGTATGTGTAACTGTAGCAGGTAAATGGCACAGAGGGACAAATGCTAGCATTGTGTGCCACTGTGTTAGCAGCATGCATGTCAGATTTATGAGTAGGTGGTGACAGGACAAATTACAATCCTCCCTTATCAGTTCTGAGGACATAGATTTCCAGAGGTTGTTACACAGTTCCTCCAACAAAGGAAAATTAGAGTCTTTTTTTTTCTTATATTTGGGCATCCATAGCCATGTTTGAGAAAGTAAAGCAAACAATAAGGCCACTGGGTAAAAGTATCTATCCATGGTGCATGTGTGTGTGTGTGTGTGTGTGTGTGTGTGTGTGTGTGTGTGTGTGTGTGTGTGTGTGTGTGTGTGTGTGTGTGTGTGTGTGAAAGAGAGAGAGAAAACAGCAGTGGCATGAGAGAGGATCAAATTCTCTTCATGGCTGCTTGAATGATGGCACCTACAATCAGCTCTCACTCCACATGGGAATGAATAGGCCTGAGACCTACAGGTAACATTTGAAATATTGACACCTGCATAAGCGAGTCACATAATGTGGAAACTGAATTGCCAAAAATCTAGACTTATAATACTATGTCCGAGACTGTAACTTCTCACAATATTGCCTTTACTCAGTTGTGTCCCTGCTCCTTCCCTACTTGAACTCCAATCTCATCCCCGATTCTCCCTACTATTCCTTACAGCCTCCATCTGAGTTTATTTCTCCTCTCACACAAATCCTACTACCACTACCTGACTGTTTTCTACCCTGTTTACTGTACTGTATTATTCTCTTTCTGAACTCCAGCCTTTGACACACATACCCTGCAACTCTACACTTTTTACTAAAGCTCTTCTCCTTTCTGAATTTCCATTGCCTAATAAATATTTTACCTATTTCTGCTACATATGTTGTAAATTCCACCACTTCTGCTTTTTGCATCTTTGTTAACTACACCATATCTTGTCTTGTTATCTCACTTTAACATATATGAGCTATTTACTACTGTTTTTATTACTGTGTTTGTATTGTGATTTGCTTGTTTGACATTGTACTGTTTTATACTGTAATTTGCTTAGTTATGGAGCTTTTCTCCCCGGGCCTCCACTGAAAATGGGTTCTTCTGGCCCGGTGGACTTCCCCGGTTATCAAACTGAAATAAATAAATAAATGTATGGTGATCTACAAAGTGGTATATATGATAGCTGATTTTGGACCTTTATGTTAATAATTCTGATGTTTTGGAACTGGAGAATAACATATGTCCTTGATCAAGCATAGAAGCACAGAATTTGAGTGCAAGACCCTCTTTTTCTTAAAGAAAACACAATCAGACAGTGGATTTACTACAGGAATGAGTGGTTGTTGTTGATTAGAGACATTTTTACAGCACTATGGGTAGCTTTTAAAGCATAGATAATACAACTGATTTTGCAGTCAAGGGTTTGAGAACCAAAGAACATAAACAGGATAAGGAAGCTGAAAAGTAAGATACAAACTTTGGAAAGGTCAAGTGAAAAGCATGCAGCAACAATAAACTATTAAGAAATTATGTTAAAGTTTTAAAATTATAAAATAAGGCTGTCATAGGGATAAGAGAAGTGAGAGAGAGAGAGAGATGGAGTGCATTTGCATGGGTGTAAGGAACATCATCACTTTTTTTTTTGATGATGCCAAACTACATTCAGAGCTACCAGCATCAGCTCAATTAGCTAATGTAAATATTACCTACAAACCAAAGGACAACTCCCACCACTCCAAGTTACCAGCCTATATCATTACTTTTAATGGAATATGCAATATATGTGAATACTTTGGCCCACAGATTACAAAAAAAAATATTTCCTACTTAACAGCACCAAGGCAAAAAGGATAAGCAGTGCTGAACCATCTAAGACTTTGGTTAAATTTCATAAGATGGTACAGGACAGCAATTTAACTTATGGCAACAATTCTCATGGGCTTCCAAACATGCCACTGATTCAGTGGTATGGTCACTCTTAAGAAATGTGCTGCTGAAAATCAACTTCCCATCAGGCTTTACAGGCAAATGTAAACTACTATGCAGCCATATATCAGCTAGGTCCTGCAATGAGGGAAGTTTTACCCCAGGTTTCACTTGTCTAGAGCTCCCATTGGGGATCTCTTCTCTTTCCCTCTCTCCCTCCTTCAGTGCACATTCTGCCCATTAGGTATTGTACTAGAACATCTTAACCTTAAGTATGGGTAATACCAGTCCCTCTCCAACAACACTTCTCTCCCATGTGGTATACTGATATATATATATATATATATATATATATATATACATGTACACTAAGAGTCATGAATCTAGAAGAAACAATCATCCCTCTATTGGGCACAAAATATATATTCTCCAAGGCATAAGAATTTATCTAAACAAATCATAACTCTTCTATCTAAATAGTGCTTGTTGCCAACTGGTGCTGCATGAAGACTTTAAAACTCTGTTTCTATTGGTTCAAGAATGTCATTATGTAGGGATTATGATGTGCTCAAAAATGAATAAAATAATTAACAGATTTCAGTGGATGTGAGGAACAAACTGAGCCAGTCTAAAAATATCCTCCTTCCTAACATTTTGACAACAGGCACAAGCAAAATGAACAAGAGTCCTACCAAACTTACTTTTGTTTGTCACTTACCATCCAAAACTTCTGTTTACAAGAAAGGACTGGCAAATTCCAAAAGGGCTCTTTGAATTATTTATGGGGCGTCTGGCCACTGAGAGTGGGTAAGGAGAAAGTTAATAGCATCTATAAGTAAAAGTGAGTTAGGACACCATGCCTATCTAAGTATGTGACAGCAGCAGTAGAATGGTGGATTTTAATAACCACAAAAAAAAAAGATTCATCTGGTTTTGGGTGGAACACAAGATTAGTGGAAATCTCAGTACAAACATGTACAAGATGCGATTCCAGGTTAACAAATTCTGAAACTTAGGAGGCTAGAGGAATACATAGCTAAGCAGGCCTTTGATAACACAACAGGCAGGTCATCAGCTGGAATCTTGAAATGATTTTGTGACTCACCAAAAGTTGGGGTATAGGATAGGTCAACACACTGCGCAACCTGAAAAACTAGCAATGTAATTTACTAGCTTAATTTAATAGATAGTAAAACAGCATGGGATAGGTCAACATACTGCATAAGCTATACGGCTAGCAATATCATTTACTGGCTGGATTTAATACATTTTTTTACATACAATATCATATCAATTTTAAACAGCAAGAAAATTCCTTGTGATTATTTGGTGGCAGTATTTGCAGCTAAGAGACTTATTTCATCAAGAATGGGGCACTGCAGCAGTCAGCACTAGCTATCAAGACTTAAACCATTAAATTACGATAGTGAGGAAGACAGTAATTCTGGAAACACTGGGCTATCACAGATAATTCATATATTTGGTTTAGGATCGATAATTCATATATTTGGTTTAGTATCTCAGTCTGGACTGGAAGAATCCCAAATGATAATGACAGAAAAGAGTAGGACGAGAAATTACTGAGGCCACTAGAAACAGCATTTCAAGTGTATTCTGTAGGTTGAACTTCACTCATACAATGATGTTTAAACTTTATAAAACTACACATGTCTGGCAAAGGTCTCCACCAAGGGTCAAGTTTACAGGACTGTGAGTGTGAGATGTATGCTGGAGACGTTCTCAGACCATGCAAATTGCAGACATATGATTTGGAAAAGTTTGCCCATTAGACAATAACAGATTTCAGTTTAGCTGACTATTGACTGGCAACCACACAACTAATATGAAGACTAGACAACAGGATATGTACTTAGGAAAGGACAAAAACTCAGAGGTCTATCAAATAATGTTTTCAACCAAACATCTAGAACATACTCACATTAAATAGTGCTGAAACACCAACTTAAAAATGAGGCCAAAATGCAAACAAACTACTGACATGACTAACATTATTTTCTTTTGCCACTAATGTAACAATTACACTATTTAATTTTTACCTCATTTCACATTCCCTTCATTTACCTCTGTATTACTCATTATATCAAAAATGTACATTTTTCGCTCCATATCCCCACATATTGTTCATGTTCTTCACTTTTACCCATTCCATGTAACCGTATGACTCCCAAAGCATATCCTATCTGATCAATTAACATGTTAACACAATGGTGCTAAACATTCTGAAACAACAGACTACCCTCTACATATTCACATGACAAATCTCTCGCTCTCTTTAGGGCATGTATTTCACTCCAAATCATTCTCAACTAATATTATAAAAAATACCCACCAATACAAGATCCCTCATCATAAGCATCAGATAAAACTTCCAAACCATGACACTTTATCCCACTGCATTTCTTCTCCTTCATAACATATAAAAAAAAAACAAAGAAATTATAATACATATCACACTAAAAATAAGAAACTACCCTCCTAAAATCACAAGCATATGGGTCGACTTCACATGACTGAAAGCTCAAAATACTGAAAACTCATTTGACTAAATTTCAGAATACTGAAAGCTTACAATGCTGAATTGCAAAATACAAAATGTTAAGCCATAGACATGACATGCGTTTCCATCCACCTGTGAATTGCTTAACATAACAAAAAATGCACATATCCATGAATACCAAACACTTCACACATATAACATTAACATTCATAAAACCTAGGTTGACAATACTAAATAAACTGCACAAATATCACCAACAATTCATCTCACCAAATGAAAACTATAAAAAAAATGCATACTTACACCAATGACTATTTCCAAAATTAAAAACTATTTACTTACCTTATTAACAGACATTGGGTGATGTAAAAACAAACAAGGTTGGGGGGGCTGCATCCCCCCAAACCATATATATACTAACTCCGGGATTGCACTACAGTGGGGAAAAGGGCATATACCATTTACCTTATAGTACTGCACACACTGCCACTTTGTATTTTGCAATTCAGCATTGTCAGCTTTCAGTATGCTGAAATTCAGTCAAATGACTTTCCAGTATTTTGAACATTCGGGATTGTGGACTCAGTCAATTGAATTTCAGTATTTTGAGCTTTCAGTCATGTGAAGTTGACCACAAACATATATATATGCTAAGAATATAGAATATACTAACAAATACAGCTAAAAAAGGAGGTGTGCACTGGATATTTTTGAACTTCAGTTCTTCTTCTTTCTGCTTTTCCCAGTTAGGGGTCGCCACAGCGGAATTCTGGTCTGCTAATGACTGGCAGTAGGTTCCAACAACTCCAGATAATGAAAAGTTATAAGCCTAAAAATATCTCTTTAGAAACAATATCAACCCTGTTAAACACAGATTGAAGCATTATAAAATAGCAGCAGAGCAGCGGTAGTGTTGTCGCCTCACAGCAAGAGGTTCTCCTGTTCGATTCTCGGCTGGAGCGCCGTCTGTGTGGAGTCTGCATGTCCTCCCCGTGGTTGAGTGGTGTTCGAAAGACATGCGTGAATGGGCATGCCTTCGTTGAAGGTTGGGTGTCGAGCTGGCACCTTGGCACCGTAAAAATCTACTGCCAATCATTACCGGACTGGAGTTCCGCTGTGGTGACCCCTAACTGGAAAAAGCCGAAAGAAGAACAACTGAAGTTCAAAAATATCCATGCCAGATGTTACTTACCCAGTATACTTATACTCACCAATAAAGAGACAGTTTATTCAGCTGTACTCTCATGTCAGCCAGCTCAGTGGTGCACAAGGGATAAATCCCTGACTATGACCCAGACCAGAGTTGTATTATCTGCACAGACACCTAATGGTGCTGGCAGGGAGATTGAGTGTACTATCGGGGGGATGCCTGTGTCTCTATAAAGGAACTCTGCCAGAAACCAGATTTCAAAGGATACATTTATGTATTTTATTACAATATGATAACCTCGTAGGTGGGCTTGTACAATGATCCTTTTCAGCTATGACTTAGGCCCTGAGTTGACAAAGGGCTTGGTGGGGGGGGGGGTTGGAGTAAGCCATACCCACCCTATGAGGCCCAGGGCTGGCATATGCTCGAGATTCTCATGACCTGCCCAGTCAGCCTAAGGCTTGTATAGAAAAAACATTGTAGGCCTCAGTATGATGATCCCCTTCTTGCTTTGTCTCTCTCCACTTGCCCTATCATTCCTTATACCCATTAAGCCTATGCATGGGAAGTGGCAGACCGATGCTCACGTGCTGTCTTGACAGGGAGACCTGCCTGGTATGGGTCAAACCAGGGAGTGGGCCAGTGATAGAAAGTCAAGACAACAGGAATTGTACTTATCTATGCACCCACTCAGCTATCTCAATTTAGTTTGCAATTTCAGCTAAAATTACCTATTCAGCTGATTAACCCAGTTTTTTTGTATACCTTATTGCTTGGCATGCTTATTATAGTAGATTTTTCATTAAGTTGATAAACTGTTGCATTCCATCTCCATAAACATGCATGCTGATATTAGTTTATCTAACCTCTCCTTATGTGACCACTTATGCCAACCTATTTACAGGGGATATATTTTTCTCAGTTAATATTTCTGTTGAGAATATTGCTGCACGTGTTGATACAAATTTGTTTCAAGACAACCTTCTTATGTTATTTCATTGCCACTCACAGGATCATAGGAAATTACTAGCCTATTGGCCTTGATGCCCTTACAAGCCTAACCAAGAATTTAGCCCATGTTCTGACAAGTCATCTCCCGATGCCCCTTTCCAGCAGGGACAGCGGTAGAATCCCAGGGGTGTATTTTCTGCTCCCCATCCAGTTATCCATGTTGTGCTTAAAAAGGGTTAATGAGGTACTCTACTTGACATCGAGAGGGAGTCTATTCCATAGAAGGGGGAATCTCTGTGACAAAAATCTGTCCTGCCAACAAATCCTATTGATGTCGACCAGGTTCACTATTTGCAATGGATGCATTTTATCTTCAGCTGATCTTTACTATTTAGGTTTACTGCTTCAACTGCTCATATTAATTACTTTTACACATACCTTCCAGTCTATGCTGAATCTGAAATCACTGCACTTCAAATATTGTTTGCACTTGCAAAGTGCCTGCTATAATCTTTGTAAGTTTTTTTTCTCACTTAATATGTTTTTGGAGCTCTTCTCCCTGGGTCTTGACTGAAAAGGGATCTTGTATGACTTATTCAGACCTTTTCACTAGCCAAAAGCAAATAAATATTTTATAGCACCATACACAGATAAACAGCTAATATGGGGAAAGCATAGGGCCTGAATATGGATGTAGAAGGGAAAGAGTGGAGTGATTCATCCTTAACCAGCAAGTTGTAAACTACTTGGGTGGGGCAGGGAGTTGAAAACAGCTGATACTCTGGGCCCAAATGTCATATGAAAGTCCACTCCTTTCACTCTAGAGGTAAGTGATGGGCAGTGACAAAACTTCAAGTCTCCCACTCCCAGCAGTATACGAGAGAAGGTTGCCTCTTCTCCTTATTGTCATGCATGTCCAGTTTGAAGACCTGGAAAAGTACCTCTTATTATACCAGAATAATGTGCTGGCAAGTCAAAATGTAGAGGCCACAACTAAAGCAGTGGACTTATGACAGACGTCCAAGTTCACAGGCTCTGAACCGGATCTCTTTCTGCTTTACATGCTTCTGTCTGAAGTTTCAGGTTAAGCCCTCTGACTCAGCCATGCCATGGGGCTCTACTGCCATCAAATCTGAGTACTGGTATGGGCTTGAGCTTGTTTCTCAGTAGTCAAACACTGGCAGTGGTGTCATTCCAAGACATTGACTCAGTCCCAAGCAATAAAGGCAGTATCTGAAGTAGGACATGATTTACTGGATACAGGGACATGTTACAGCCTGATTCTTAGGCACTGAATAAGGAAGCTTCAAAAAGATGTACATTAACTCTAAGAGGACAGAATACAGGGGACGTGCTTATTAACCTCAGTGTGAGGGTGCCAAGCAGAGGCCAAAGGGGAAGTGCCCACATGAGTGTGGTGACTCAAGAATTTTGGAAGGATGGAGAGTGCTTTACCCAATGTAAAGGACACCTCAAATTAAAAGTCAAAGCTTCATCCACGCCCCTGAGAAAAAAATCAGAAAATAAAGGTCCAGAGTAATTAGCTAAAACTAAATGGACTGTCCATGCAATACTTTAGCACTTTCATCTTGCAGTTCTAAGAGACTCTTAGAATTGTAAGACCGAAGCTCTAACATTTAAAACAGTTCACTTCAAAACTCTGTTTTTTTGTGTTTTTTTTTTGTTTGTTTTTAAAGTTCAAAGCCTACCAGAAAAACAGCCGCACTGGAAAATACGTAGTGTAAAATCTAAAACTGTATATTTATGACAGACATGATACCTTAAAAAAGTAATTTGTTATACTGTCCTTTTCTTTATAAAGTAACAAGAATTTTATTACCTGTTGGATGAGCTGCAAAGGCCAACAGCAGCACACTACAAAGTAAAACACAAAAACAAGCAATCATTTCAAATTAATGTTCATTCAGATACAATAAGTACAGGATATGCAGAAATTATCACTTTTAGTCAGAACTACAGATAATCAAATGAACACATATGGACTATGAAAGGAAATTAACAGAATTCAACTACTGAAGCATACAAGAGGAAACATTCAAATATACTATTCCAGGATTCCAAGATGGTGGGCATCTGTTAGGTACCCTCTCCTTGTGGCTCCAGTATTCATCTTCTGGTTTATGGTTTTATTTCTAATAATCACAGGCTAATATCGTATTTATCGCTAAAGCTACTTATATTTGGCCTCTGTGAGTTAAATTGAGGTTGCTAGAAATACTCTGATCGTTAACAGGTGCTGTTTTCGTGTATTTGGTGTGCGCATCTGTTCCGACACGTGGATATTAGAGGCCTGATTTCCAGCACTATACCCAGTGACATCTCTGGGAGTTAGCGGACCTTATCTTGAGATGAATAAAATGTCAAGAGAATCGGAAGGTATGGACATCCAAACTACAAAATCTAAACTGTCAGCTATCACTACCTCCCCTGAAAAGGAGACCAAAAGACTGAGATCATCCAAACCGGTACCGGAGCCCCCCAGGGAGCCGGTCAAACATAGATCTGAAAACGCTCTGGTTATGGACAAACTAAAAAGTGCACTTGCACCTTTACAAGGTGCTATCCAAGAATTGTCGGATAAATTTAACACTTTTGATTCATCACTACACAAGATTGTTGACAGACTAGATCTGGTTGAAGAGAGATCTAAAGCAAATGAATTTGAAATTCACTCCCTTAAAGAATCTCTCCAACTCAAAGACAAAACTATTAGCTCCATGCAATCCAAGATTGTGGATCTGGAGGCGCGAAGTAGAAGAAATAACCTGATTATTAGAGGCTTAAATGAAAATTATGAGCCTAGTCAACTAATCGAGGTTGCAGCGCAAATATTCACTAGTCTCTGTAAAGAATCTAAACCTGCGCACAAGTTCAGTATCGAAAGAGCTCACAGAGCTCTCCGGAGACAGCAAGTAGCCTCATTACCAAGACCAGTCTACATTAAAATGCTTAATTTCCAAGATGTTCAAAATATCTTATTAGCCTTCAGAAAAATATAGAAATTTACCTGGAACAATCAATTGTTAATAATTTCCCAAGACCTTCCCTTAGAAATACGAGAAATGCGTCGGAAAATGGCCCCTTATTGCGCTGATCTTATCAAAAAGAAAATTAAATTTCAGATGAAATTCCCCTCAACGTTGATCTTCATACATCAAGAAAACAAGCTATCCATGTCATCCCCATCTGAAGCGAGAACTGTATTTCTTAAATGCTTTGGCTCAGATCCTGCTTCTTAATAATGTGTCGCTTCGTTATTATTATTACATGTTAGTTATCATTATGTAGGTTCACTTTCGCTAATAGCAGCTTTGCATTTACCTTGCGATTGGTTTCACACTCAATGTTGTATCTCAGTATTATAGAGGACTCCTTTAGATGGGATGCAAAGTCACTTATGTTTGTAGCACACTTAAGAGGAAGTAAGTTTCACGTATCCGGTCTCAGTCATGTTCGGCTGATATATGCTATTGGAGTGTTTTCAAATCGAGAGTCCCGACGAGCATATCTTGAGTCTCATCGTGAGGATTAACTCTCTTTTGGCATACAATCTAGACCAAGGACGTTTATAATGTTTAGTGCTAGTCGGGTAATTTATGAACTTGATATACTCAACACGAACTGTTGTATAGGTGGCGCAATGACCTTGTCTGCTCTGTGATGGTCGTATAAGTACCCGCTGGCAACATGTTTAGTTCTTCATGTTCTACAGTTATGGTTTGAACTTAAACAATAATTTTCTGAGGAATTATTATAGTTTTCCTATAAGTATATATTCTTTGGTCGTTTTACTTGTGTGTATTGACGAATTACATATAATACAACTTGCTGACAGGTAACATAATCTTGTATTACCCTGTATGTCATTATCTTATATTTAGATAGGTTAGTCATGTATGTGATTAGTTTATGGCTTTGCTGGATGCTATGAGGATGTTAAGTAGGGCTTTGATGTCTGCACTTGGACTTGGTATGAACCTGTATAAGTTTTGTATATATTGCTTCCGGTATATTTTACTTGTTAGGGTTAAAATGACTGTACGATTTCCTAGTATAGGGTTAAATACTTTGTCTCACTTATGCATTCTCTCAATTGCTATAGGGATGTGGGTAAGCACGGTTATAGGATTGAAGGGTTTTGGTGCCACTGACTTACGATTTGCTGCCTTATTTTTATGGTGTAGTAATACTTATGTTACTTCTTCACTTTTTTGTATCCTTCTGACTTTGGATGAACATTTACATAAGCTTGGATCTCAACATGTTTGGTTTACATATCTGATGCCAATATGGTTAATATAACTAATGTATTGAATGTTTCATCATGGAATGTTAGGGGACTTAATAACAGAGATAAAAAAAACTAGTAATGCATTTATTACTTAAAGCCAATTGTGATGTATGTTTTTTGCGAGGGACGCATTTATTAAACATGGACTGGGCAAATGAGATTAAGAAAACATGGGTTAGGGATATTATCTCCTCGGGTTCGGTTAACAGTTCTAAAGGGGTGGCAATTATTGTTAAACAGTCCTTTCAGACACAAATCATTTCGAAAGGGAATGATCAAGATGGAAGATGGTGCTACTTCACATGTTGCATGCAGACATTAGATAATCCAATATTATTTCTTAATATATATGGGCCATGTTCGGAACATTCAGATTTTATTATGACTATTTATAACCTTTTACTGAAATTTCCAAGTCATAGACTAATTATTGGGGGAGATTGGAATGTGGTTATAAATCCTCAGGTGGATCGATTAGGTAAATCCAGGTCTGGGAACTCGATGACTTGCAAGGCTTTGATAGACTTGATTGAGGATTTTGACTTAATGGACCGGGTTGCCTTTAGTACTTTTGGTTCTGATTACAAACACAATTACTTTACTTATTTTTCCAAATGCCATCAGTCATGGTCTCGTATTGACTATTTCTTAATTTCAAGGTACTTTAATAACAGGAAAATTAAGTTTTCAATAGAACCTAGTTTCCGTTCAGACCACTCAAGAATAGACCTAGAAGTAAGCTTAACTCAGATCACAATACACACAACTCCTATTTGGTCACTGAACTGTAATCTCCTGAAGGATAATTTTATAGGTAACGAAATCAAAATGATTTTCAACGAGCTTTTTGGAACCAAACAGGATGAAAACATATTCTTTGCCATCAGATGGGCAGCAGCAAAGGCTGTACTCAGGGGTATTTTCATTAAAAAAGCTAATTTACATAAAAGGATACGTGCTAAAAGATTAGCCGAGTTACAAATGGATATTGATCGTCTTGATAGGAAATTGATAGATAGTTACTCTGGGGAAACGGAGAAGAAATTAACAGCAAAGCAAAAAGAGTTATTTGATTACCACCAATCTAATCTGTCTATTTGGGAATTTAGATATATTGCGAAATTCTCAGAAGATATACAAACTCCTTCCAAGGCTTTGGCGCGAATAATTCTTAACACTCCTAGATCTCCTAGAATTTCTTGCCTTCAGTACAATAATCAGTTTTATAGATCGGATGAAAGTATTTCACCAGATATATTCGGAAATTTATGCTAATAGTAATCTTATGACCACAAAGGAAGAGATGGGGAAGTTCCTAGATGCGATCACCTTCCCGAAAGTTACCAAAGCACAAAAAGATTTACTCTTGTCTCAGTTTACTGTAAGAGAAATTCTAGAGGTTATCGACAAGTTGAAATTGGGGAAAGCACCTGGTCCTGATGGTTTTCCGTCTGAATTCTACAAAACATTTAAGGACACCTTAGCCCCTATTCTACTAGACTTATTTGAATCCTTTGCCAGCAACGGTATCAGAGACCCATATATTAATCAGTCTAGAACTATTTTGATTCCTAAAAATACATCAGATACTACTAACCCCAATAACTATAGACCGATATCACTTATGAATGTCGAAATTAAAATTCTTTCCTCTATAATGGCGAATAGATTGAAAAGAATAATGAACAATTTGATTTCCCCAGAGCAGGCTGGATTTATGAGAAATAGGCATACGTGGGACAACACCCTATTACTAGAATCTATAATAAGAATAACCAAACAAGACCGAAATCCCATGTATGCCTTGATATTAGACGCTAGCAAGGCTTTTGATAGGGTAAACTGGGACTTCTTGTTTTTGGCTCTCTTGAAATTTGACTTCCCTCTTGAATTTATTAACCTAATTAAGGTTCTATACAACAGCTCATATACTCGCCTTTACATAAACAGAAAATTCTCGAATTCAATAAAAATTACCAATGGCACTAGACAGGGATGTCCCCTGTCTCCGCTATTGTTCAACTTATATTTAGAGGTTTTGCTCCTGTTTGTTGTTCAGAAATCCTACCATGCTATTCCGAGGATTTGTAACTCTAATATTAGATTTACTGCCTTTGCAGATGATCTTAATTTGTATTTTATGTACCCCTCAAATGATGCCATGAAACTAATAAATCCGACTACAAAATTAATGCCAATAAATCTCGTATTTTTCAGATTAATCCCGCAGCTCATAAACCTCATCTCTTCCCAGTCTTGCCTATACGCACCTGTTACTCCCTAGATTATCTGGGTGCCACATATGATCATTCATATTCTTCTGTTTTGCAAGCTAACCTAGTTAAGGTTTGGACCTTTATTTCGCAAGATATGAAAAGATGGCAATTATTAAAACTTTCTACACTCTCAAAAATCGCTACTGTCAAAATGAATATACTCCCAAAAATTCTCTATCAATGTAATTCCTCTCTTTCCCCAGTTACAATTACCTTTATCAAGAAAATACAGAAGGAGATTGCAAAATTTGTTTGGTACCCAAAATCAGTTAGAATGTCTTACCATAGACTTACAATTCCTAAATTAGGAGGGGGTATGGCGATGCCCAATTTCATCCTTTACTATAGAATTATTCACGCCAATAGAGTTTTAGCAATTGCAAACTATACCCCTGATTCCGTATCATGGACCCCTTTGTGGATTAAATTATGGTACAACCATACTACTAGTAATAACATTAATCCCAAAGCTCTACCTTTTCTGACGAAAACTTCCGTTAGGGAACTTAAATTACACATCATATTAAAAGGTCTAATTGATAACTTTCAGGAATTATTTAAATCTATGGGACTAGCTAGCGCCCTCCCATTATTTCAGCCTTTCCATCTTAATCCAAATATTAAAATGGGGGGACAGATGATAAATTTAAGTAACTTTCCCCTGATTAAGAATTATACGGTGTGGGATCTCCTTAAATTCAAGCATCTTTCATTGACGGAGCTCAGAGAAGCTCTTTCTCTGTCTAAAACATATACTATTATTCTGAGGCAATTAAGGGTCCTCACCTCATCTCTTCTCTTAGATCAAGGTAGCTTTGACTCCGAGGTTGATGCAATTACACAGCTACTCCTGAGTTTAAATTCCAATAAGCATATGCTCCTCTATAGCATACAAAGCATTTTCCTCATATTTATATAGAGGGGAAATTATTTTTGCTGATTATTGGAGCAGTCAAGGAATTAATATATCTTCAAAACAAAAGTTAGGGTCGATAAAACTTACGCTTAAATATTCCCCTTTTAAGAAATTTACTTTTACCCAATTTATGATTATAAATAATCTATATTTTACTCCAATTCACTTAAATAAATTTAATGCTTCTATATCCACCTCATGCCCTTGTTGTTCACACCCCCAAGCAGACATGATTCATATTTTATGGTTTTGTAAATATGCTCATAACCTATGGTGCTCTCTTGGGGTTAGACTAAGAAGGTCATATAAAACAAAGGATCATCTGCTGTTAAATAAAGCCATAACAATAAGCTATAAATAAGGGAAGAAGAAGCTAAGAATGACATGGATAGACTACAAAAAGGCATTCAGCAGCATCCCACATTTACGGGCAATAGAATGTGTACAGATGTGCAATACAGCCTACTCTGATTACACTGCAGTGACTATGAAATGGTGGCAAACCACCACTTTGCAGCTAAATTACGTCAAGGGGCAAATTACTATCCCAAGGACAAAATTTCAAAGGGAGATATTCCAAGGTGATTTGCTACAGCTGCTGTTTTGTTTTGCCTTTGACCCATTAGGCTGTTTACTAAACAGATTAGGATAGTGTTACAGTTTAACACATAGATATTGCTTTTACCTTTTGGGGACGATTTAAACCTGTATAGCACTGAAGAAAAGACTACACTGAAGTTAAGTGACTCAGCTACTACTAGAGGAAAACTAACATTTGTTATAAACATGCACTATTTTAAGTATATTTCTGCATGATTTTCAAAAAAAGAGAAAAAATTCATTATGGTTTTTGAGGAATATCATACTAATTTATTTAAGCTAATCATTTCTTTGGGATTTCATTTTTTTATGTATACAAATAGTACAGAAAGCCAGCTGGCAGAAGCAATAACTACAGAAATACACACACAAAGGCCACAGAAGATACAGAAGCAGGGTCTCAAGTAGGGAGATAGTCCCTCAGCCACAGAATTCAAGGCCACATAAGGTGTTGACTTTTTGACTGAGGGACACAGACAGATGACTCTTCTGACGAACTGACTAGTCAATATGTTCAGCTGTAATGTTAACTTTTACTAAATATACATTCTAACAAGACAAAAGGCAAAAGCATATATGTTGACAGAAAAGTATTTCAAACTCAGATCAAAAAGGTATCGGAAGCACACCAAGCAATTCTGGCTTGTAGTCAACAGGAAATCCACATCATGATGCTAAGCCTAAATGTTAAACAAATACATAGCTTCTAGGTTGCAGCCAAAACCTAAATCTTCTCTAGGACAGCAAAATGATATGTTTCCTCAATCAGTAAAGTAGAAATGACAAGTAAACACAAACTAGATATCCTACTGTTGAAAACCCTAGGGCTATCAGCCAATCTTTTTCTGCACCAGAAACTGCTCCTAGAAATAGTACTGGCCTCTTCAACTGTATTAAGAGTAGAATACAGAAGAAAAATTAATTGGAAGGAAATAAGGTACTTGTGTATTATCGCAACCACGTTCGGAGCAGGAGAAGCGGCTCATTTCCAAAGCCTTCTCCTGCCGAAAAAATGTTGTCAAAGTTACTTGGGAAGTGTGGCACCTACTCGTTTATAAAGCTGAGTACATTTTTACTTCCCAGTGTAACAGTGCTTGCTGTATTTTAAAAATTATGCATGCAAGGTAGGACAGTGGCAGCTGTCCGCATGGGGCACCTTGAAGCTTGAGGTTAATTCATCTGCTACTGTTCTATCCATAAGTGCACAGCAGCATAAACACCAAGACCCACTGCTGTTGGGCACCAGCAATGTTAAATGCTAGTTTTATTGTGTAATTGGGAACCGTCCTTTATTTTTGAAAGGGCACTCGTGTGTTCGCAATGAGTCTGCACATAGGTAAGTATCTCTGTTGCATCATGTCCCATTGTCCCTCCTTAGTTATCTGCAGTTAACAGCTGAGACTAAATATTTGGGGAGAGGGAGACAACCAGCTGTATGTGTTCGGACTCTGTGCCTGATTTAGTAAAAGTCCCTGCTTACTCATTCCTGACCGATTATTGCCTTCCTACGTGATAGCTGAAAATCGTCAGTAAAGGAGGCTACCGGAGGAGAGGCATTTTTTCTATTATTCCTCTTCAGGACTCACAAGCATGCTACAGAATTTTAGTTAGGAGTTTACACACTCCATCTGAGGTTAACATTAAACATTTTGCAAAAACATTGCGAATTATCCCAGGCTCGCAATGTGGTTGTGATAATACGTAAGTACCGGAAATACATATAAAAACAGGTCCTTTGAGTGAAGGAAAACAGCATATGATATTCAGTCTCATCACTCTGCTGAAGAAAGCAGAAACTGGACAAAATGCATGACCTACTATGAAGTCTGTCTGCAGATCACTGTGGTTGAAGATCACCTCTGCATCATTTGTATAATTTTTGACAAGCAAGCATGGATATGGAAATCTTAATTTACAGCATTTACAAGGCAGATTTCCTTCCCTAGGACCTAAAATATCATAACAGCCATATGGGTTATCACCACCCACTATTAGATTCAGAAAATATGCCTGCAGGGGAGCAGGACTTTGCTGCACCTTGTTTTCATTCTACATTAATGGCAGTATGATCTGATAAGAGGTTCTATGCAAAGATGGATTAACAGTGCCTGGGAAACACAATGGTTACTCTCAACTCCAAGGAGCCGAGATGCAGTTCATATGCTCATAAGTTACTGCTATGCAATTTGTTGAATAAAACATTTGTAGCCCAGCACTGTAATTTCCACTAACCCTTTTCATGAGGGTTTGAGGGATGAGATCAGAGATTTATTTGCAGTTACCCATCCAATTGTTGAGTTGCATTTGAAGAGAGTGAGGGAACTGCTTTGTTTAACGTGAAGGGGGAGTCTGTTCCAGGTTACAGAAATTCTTTGAGTAAGGTATCTATTTATTTTATGGTAAAGATTAAGGTCTTTAGTACTAGTGTCAGTGGTGTTGCCTGTTTTGCAAATTTGAAAGAGGTTACTCTTAAGAGAGTTATTTGAGAATGTGTTGGACACGCAGGGATCACCCATAAACAGATAAAGCTCTGAGGTATTCCGCAAAGGTAATAGAACTCAGACCCTTGATTTTCTTTATGAGGAAGTAAAGAAATCTTTCAAGGTGGGTCATATATCTGGAGAGGTACATGTCAAAAGGAGCACTGTATTCAGCTATGGGTTAATAAGAGAGGAGTACAGATGTGATATCCTTGGGCCTGAAGTAAATAACATTAGCAATCATCTATCCTTAGAAATCCCTTGGGGCAAACAGAGGGATTTCCAAATAGGCCTACATTATCATGTCAAAAGACATGTTCGCCGAACATGTCTTAAATCGACACAGAAGTATCGATCTGTTAAAATCCTGAAGGCCATTTCAGCGAATTTTTTTCCCCAGGGGAAAAAATGCTCGGCCGTACACAAAAAAACAAACTTTCAAACCCTACATAGTGGGGGTTTGCCCCCAACTAAATATACCATCTCTGAGATCCACTAAGTTTTATGTACTTTAAGTCAGCTATTGATCCTTCTTTCCAAAGGCAATATGTGATTGGTAATTTTCTTCATTGGCTACAACGAGCATACGTTGTTCCTTTGCAGCCAATAATACATAAACAGGAAATGAAATATTATTGGAAGTTATCGGATATCTCAACTTATGATTGGATGATTGTTATCGTAATAACTTTTATGTATGAAAGAAGGCTTTTAGCTTTAATTATGATTGGTTATTTGAAGTTGTTTCTATATATTTGAGTGTCATTTTCCATGATCCAAGAAAGGGCTACAGTTTTACGATTTATTAGTTCAGTATAAGTTCCAGTTAATCATTTCGATTATATGGAACGTGGCTTCTAATTTTGCCCACAATGAACTTATCGATTTATTGTCTAGATGAGGAATTTGTTGATAGTTTTCTTGGGGCTTGTAGGCTCTTGTACGAACATAATTATCGTGATTTGTTGGTGATTTGTGGTTCGTTTATTGACAGGCTGTTTTTTAGGAGGTCCCATCAACATGATTTTATTATAATTGAAAACTTGCAGATATGCCATAGTAAGTTACTGTCTATTTACTCAAACATCAGCCTGTGACTGGTAGTTTTTTATTAAATAGTATAGAGAGTATGTCACTATTCTTAGTTTCTGATTAGTTACTTTGACACCAATAATACTGAACCAGGAAATTAATTTTAACTGGATGCTTGTGATTAAGTTTATTTTTGATTGGATGTTTACTGTTTTAAAATGTTTTTTATGCAAGATACTTATTACGATCTGAAGAAGGCTACTGTAGCTGAAAGCGCTCATCGTTCCTGTTCTTATTTGTTATTAAACTTATCTTCTATGTTCCGGCCAGAGATATTTATTTGTATAACAAAAGTATTACAGTTGTACTTATATGTTGTTATGAATTAATTTGTATTTAATAGGAGAATTGTTTATAGGCTGAATAGCATTTCTTTTCAGAGTGTTTGCAACTTTAAAAAACTGGTTGTGTGGTGAAGTATTCACTTAAAGATGTAATTAATGTAATTGGGAAAGTTTAATTGATTTATTGTTGGTTAGGATTGGAATATAAAGGGACATATTTGGAAGTTGAAAATGTTCCAACAGAAGGCAAGAAGCCGAGGTACCAGAACAGATGTAATAAAGAACTGTATGTCCTGTCAGTGGATTTCCTTGTCTTTCTTTGATGTGGTTTGAAGAGTTGGTCAATTTATGTTTTTGTGAAAAGACAAAGCTTGGATAGGTGAAGTCAGGCAGGAGGAGGGAGAACTGAAGGGATTATTCCTCACTGCCTACCCAGCCTAATGGAGATGTCAGTATGCAAGAAGAGGGTGTTAGGGCACAAGAAAATCTATCAATTGGCCACACTATGACAATTTCCAGCCTGGCCTGGCCGAATCTGCAGTACTGGCAGGTGCAGACTTTACAGAGTGTACAAGGAGGTGGAGTCTTCATCTACAGGAGCTATCCTGCAAGGGAGACCCTTCCCAGTGTAGGGACAGAGAAGGATGGAATCACAGGCAGCAGGCAAGAGAACTAATTATTCTGTTAATCATGGCCAGGATTAAGCAAAGGGCAGGAAAAGAAAAATGTTAGGTCATGCTGGACAATTTATAACATGGAAAGCCAAGCAGAGATTACCCCTCAGGAGCTGTTAGTCCACCATAGCAGTTAGGGGTGCTGAAACCGGATATCTTTTTGGGCAGAAACACTGTCATCTCTTGAGTTAGCCACCTAGGGAGGTACATGCTGAAGGGGGCATTATATTCAATTATGGGCCAAATAAGGGAGGAACAAAGGTGGGAGTATATCTCCTTTGGATCAAATCATGAAGGATAAGTTTTGCAAGGCAGAAGGATTTTCTACCCATGAAAGTCATATGGTAGGCAAAATTTATATATAAATCAACTTAAGTAACCAAGCCTCTAATAAGTGTGTCAGATTTAAGTGGACATTTTGTTATTTATATTGTGGATGTTAGCTTTCCTAAATGAAACTCTGTTACATTTCTTAGCATTGAGGATAAGTATTTGTCCGGTTCAACCCTTGTGGAAAACTTGAGTGTCAGAATTTACCCCCAGGTTTTCAGTCAACAAGCTTAAAACAAACATAAACCCCTTGATATCAGTTTTAATGTCACATAAGTATATAAAAAAGAGAAAGCCCAGGACAGAAAATATGCTTAGCACAGATGCCTACTCTAGTCATTATTCAAACTTTATTGGCAATATGGACACCACAGACTAACCCTAGCATGAATATCAAGCTCACCAGCTCAGTCAGTCAGTTCAACTGCATAGCAATTTACTGATGATTCTGGTAGTGAATTCTTTCATAAGAAAAAGCCAATTCTTCAGTGCATAACATTATCTGACAAAACCTTCACTTAGCTGACAATAAGTAAACATACATAATTTACTTACTATATTACTGTCAATTCTTTACTATATGCTTCTGCAATTTTGTGTGTGCTTGCTTAAGTGCATGTAATGTACTCTGAACCATGATACCAAGCTTTTCTTCCTATACCCCCCCCCCCCCCCGAAAGTATACTAAACCAGAAGAACTCTTCAGGTTATAAACACTAAAACAAACAAAGAATGAATAAAATCAATACTATTTTGATCTGCTTTTACTTGTATCTTTGTCTTCGGATACTTGCTATACTGTTAGGTGTTCAGCCAATTAATAATGATGCTTATTTATTAAACTTTACCAAAAGAAGACGACTTTGGCCTTGTTTTGCAACCGAATAGAAAAGAGACTGGATTGAAAACAAAGTTATTCCATCTCTCTTTTTAAAGTGCATGATAAAAGAGATCTACCCAACTGTTTAGTAAAGAACTGAACAGTATATGATTACATAATGCTGGCTTGTAAGCTGTCAAACTGTTCTTAAAAAAATACATCAATAAGGGATAGTGGTGAATGAATCTAAATAATTTTTTTTGGGGGGGCATCAAATTCCATTCTTACACCTCTGAGTGAGGAGACTGAGAAGAATAGAAATTGAGTGTGCTATCTAAGTGAAGTGAATGGAAGTTGCAATAATGCCAGTAGTAGTAAGTTGAAGACAAAGACAATAGGAAGGTACAAGTAGAACACTAGGTAATGAGTAACTGGTTGTAATGACGGCACGGCTAACTCTAACAGAAAGGGTGACCATCTGCAATTACAATGCTTAATTTTTCCTAAAAATTATTAATAGTGCTTTGCCTAAGAAGCTATTTTATTCCCTGTTATCATCATACCATTTACCAAGAGAAATAATGCCACTGTGATCTTCAGTTTGCCAGCACAGCTCATTATTCATGGTGTTTACTTTACCTACATCAGTGTCATAATGCTGAGGTATCTATCTGCTCAGTGGTTTCAGCATAGTTATAAATTGTTAATCTTTGAAAGGACATGAAAACTAAGTGTTATACAGGGACTACTAAAATGAGAGCCACATCATCAGGCCGTTACTTTATATACTGTGAATTCTTTATTCCAACAAGATCTTATATGTGAGGAGATAATATACAAAAAACACTGTAATTATCTCATGTACCAAAGCCTTCCTTTGTACAGCAACTGCTCTTTCCTGCCTAAGCTTTTGTCATTTTAAGAAAAAGCATAATATACTTGCTGTTTTTACATCATCCATAATTGTAGCAGCCAAATTTAAGGTGGTAAAAATAATATCTGCACCATCCAAGCACTGTCTTCTAGTGTTCATTCTAGGGTCTGCAGTTAACACAGGTGGTGCTCTTAAATTATTGAAGTAAGATGGACTTGAGGACAGACTTGCCCAGTACTACATTTTTACCACCCTGGTTGTTGAATTCTCCTGTTGAGTTATCCTTCCTTGACTTTCTCCCAAACAGCTTAATTGTAGGTATCCTTCAGTCTCCGATGCATATTTTTTGCTGGTCTTATCCAGTGTTTTGGGTTTTATGGTATTTGCTTTACTGGACCTTAATTTCCTCTTGACTGTCTAATGGATTATGCCACAGCATTTTGGACACTGATCATTTTCTTTCATTTTGCCTGCTATGCCTCTTTATTACTTAGAGGTGAAACATGACCTTCTTCTGAAATTTCCCATCTTCTTATCCTTGCTAGAAACTTTTTTAAAATCAACATTCTTCCTTGTATTTTCAGCAATCCAAGTAATTTCTTGTTTTAAGATGAGAAATCTTGTATGTTTTCTACATTACAGTGACTAGCTCACACAGAGATGACTGCATTAAAAAATAAAAGTATAAAAAAGCATACTTAAATCTAGAGCAGCTGAAAAACATCAACAAGGGAAATATTTCATATTTGACTCCTTCAGCCCTACAAGTTATTCAAAATATTGAGTCAGATACTGGTCTTCAAAGGAATACAGATATTTGGGTGCATGCTAAGTAGTAAGTAGGGCAACAAAGAAATGGCAAAAGCAGACTTTCCTGAGTGCCACTCTGGCTATGGAAATTTTAAGCACAGAATAAGTTCTGATAAACTGCAACCATGCTGCATGTGCACCATGTGTACAGTCCCTTTACTACTACTGTACTGTACAGCACAGCCAGTTCCCAACTATAATCTGTAATATCGCCTTGCATGCTGAAGGGCAGCTGTCGTTGCATGTAGCAGTACAACTAACTAGCCATGCAGGCCTCCACACTAGCTGGAGGGTTCTACCCTTGTTTGTGTACTATCTGTATGCTGTTGAACACCTACATAGTGCATTCAGTGATTGTACAGCAGCTGGAGTGACTGTGGATGGTTGTCAGTCAGTTTCCCCATGATCACTGATGTTTGGCAACTTTGCCAGCAACAGAATGGATGGCAAACAGATCTCCCCAAGCAGTAATCATTATACAAGGTCACTATGCAACTCATCTACCCATTTTGTTAGTTTATCGACCCTTTAAGTCACTTGAATCTGCTTACTAGTCTCCTGTGTGGGACTAAGTTTGATAGTTTATTAAAATTTAGGTACAACACATTCACAGAGCTTTCTGCATCAAATTCCAGTGTAACTCAAACATAGAAAGGAATAAGGATGGATAACATGACCTGATGGTGCTTATCTTTTAGACTGATTGCTATAGAAAACAAAGTAAATTTTGCCTCAGTATCTCATCCATAACCTGCCCTGCTACTGATATGAGGATTAGGGGTCTCCAGTTTCCTGGTTCAGTTCTTTTGCCCAATCTGGCTAGTGATAAATACAACTACAGCTTCCTTCTAGTCACTGGGAACTTCACCACTGCCAAGTGACTGGTTGAAAAGTAATGCTACAAGATCTTCCAATACATATGCCAAGCTCTTTAACATCCTGGAATTTGTTACACAATCTCTTCTGATCTAGCATTTGCATTTTAATGTGGGTCCATGCATTCATTTACTCAAGAACAAATTAAAACACTCTCTACTGTAATCTGTTCCTTCAGATTAAATTTTTTCAGACACTTGTGGTTCAAACACATGTACACCTACAAATTTAAGATCTAATCTGTACCATTTAATTGTATCCTAAGACTCTCAAAGAAAAGTTTTGAATTCTGCCAGACCATGTAGGTCTATTATGAGACCAAAAGCAAAGTACGTGGAAGGAAAAGTGTTTTTTGCTTACCTGAAGGCATAATTAATGTACTGCTGCTCAATCTCACTGTAAAAAGAGGAGGCAAATGGTAAACAAAAAATAATACAGAAAGCAGCTTGTGTGCAATTCATTTCAGTTATACTATCATTCTTTTCAAAAGTGTATTCTAGCCCTTGTCATCCCATATCCTGATGGCAATAATCTGCACCTATTCTGGACCTTCTCAGGACCTTTAATACTACCACAATGTGTTCCAAAGTGAAGAATAAACAAATAGGCCTTTCTGATTATTACAGCTATATCTGCAAATTACGTTCACACTGCCCAGATAGCTCAAACATTATCCTCTCCCAGTGTTATTCATAGGATACTGACCTGTAACAAAATTCAGCTATAAAAGGTACAACAAGCAGGTGCACATAACATTATAGCTTCTCTCCTTAGTGGTACCCAAACACAAATATAATATGAGTTAGCATATAAAATGTAACATACTGCATTCATTTTAACATTCCAATTCTAAAAGACCTGCTTCCAGTGTAACTAACAACTTACACTGACAGTGGGTCTTTTGGAATCTCGCCTTTGATGCAAGCCTGTTTACAGACAGACCTTAGGCTTAAATAAACCACTTACACTGACAGCAAGTGTTTAGGAATTAGGGTAGACTTTAAGATTTACACTGAGAGCAGCTCTTTTGGAATCTGGGTCCTAAGTTTTCAGTTGTTACAACAGCAAATCTTTGAGACAGTCTTAATTCCTCATGAATTAAAGTCACCATTTTTTTTCAAATGTCTAGGTTTATTATGCATATGTGCCACAGGACATGCTTTGCTTTGCTCTGTACATTTAACAAGGGCAACTGTATTAAAACAAGCATTAGTAAATGCCAAATGGGTGACAGTAGGGGGAAAGGGGGAGGAGACTGCATACTACAACTATAGGGTAATTTCCCCTCAGGCATAACGGTGTATTAAAAAGTCTTTTCAAATGTCACCTGAACATTATGGTTACCACTTTTCTGAGAAGGCATGGAAAAGGAATACGTTGCAAATGTCACTGTATAATCACAAAAAGTAATAGGAATGTTGGGAGTTAATTAGCACAAAGGAGAAAGGTTATCAGAGGAGAAAGGTGGAGTATATCTATGACAGGTTCATGGCTAATTAGAAAGAGTAAGAAAGAGGTGAACCACAGTACAGAGGCACAGATGACAGCAAAAAATACTGAGAAGGAATTAAGGAGTGAGAGGAAGGAGTGATAAGTTTGAAGGAAAACTCCACCTTAGAACTCAAAAGACATTTTTTTCACTGTATCTGTTTTTGAGCTATTTTAATGCCTCAAAATCACTCAAAGTGCTTCTTTTACAATTTTAATGTGTTTCGCTCAATAAAATGGCAGATGATGGGGCCTGCCTTGGTAACGTGATCTTATTTTCTTGCTTTCCTTCCTTCTTCCCAGAATACATTTCAAGTCCTCTTTATATGACTTATGCCAGACACATAAGGAAGTGGTGCTGTTTTCTCTTGCCATTAAAATATAATGGCAGGAATGTGAAGCACTGTCATCTAAACACACCTTCTGTAAAAGAGGTGCGTCTTTGTTTACCTGACTGAGCCTCATTTATCTGTCTGCCAGAGCTTGTTCTATGCTATAAATAGCTGTTAGCTACTTGCGACAAAAGAAAGCAGATAAAAAACAGGATTTTGTAACAGGAGTCTTTTGTAGTCCTAACAAACTTGACAAACCCTCCCCCATACTCTCATGCTGAGGTGTGAAAACTCTCACTGCAGTAAATAATCCTTGCTGTAAAATTATAAGTGACAAGTAGTAGGACTCTAAATTTAGTCTGCCTACTACTTCCCAATGCCTTCAGTGGGAGGATTTTTCTCTCTCATGAATGATGGAGACTTAAAATGTGTTTACTAGTTTCTCAATTATTTCTCTCATGTTCCCCCTCCTTTTGTCTCTTTCATATTTATTTATACCTTGGTAACCAGGAAAGTGAACTGGTTCCAGGACCCTTTTCAGCCACAACATAGGTTACACTGGCAAAGATAATAACAATTATTAAATGCACTTACCAATACAAATAAAAAAATACTGACAGAAAGACATTAACCAAGATTGCATGGGGAACACATAGCCAGTGTGTTGATAGTGATCAAGTAAATCGTTGAGCAACATTTACTATAATGTATACATTAATAATGCTTAGCTATACTATGTTGTTTATTATAAATAATTCATTGTATGCACGCACACTGCGCGCGCACACACACACACATATATACATACAGTGTTGTGTGTCTGTGTGTGTATGAGTTTCTGTGTATGTATATAAAGTACATGTGTACAAAAGCGCGCACGTGCATTTAAACACAGTTAACTACTTCTAATTTCTTTTTCTTAGTGTTCTTAATACAAGGGCACATAGTAAATGTATGTAAAAGTAAATTCAGCTGTATATTATGGCTGCTCTCTGCCAATGCAAGGACTGACTCAAAGTCAGTGTGAATCTCTTACAATGGAACTGCATGTACCAGATATGCACCCCCCTCTGGAAGGATGTCACACAAAGCATAAAAGACCGTTTTTATGAACAGTTATCAGTGCATCTAGTTGACAGGGTTGCCACCTGACTCTCTTTCTGCAGTTTTGGCCTGTGTGTGTGTGTGGGGGGGGGGGGCTTGAAAATGGTAAATGCATTTATACTTCACAAGAAAAAATATTTATTGACTTTTCTCTAAATGTCACAGAAATCTTTGCTACTACTCTAAATAACATTTAAAACTTAGAATTTCAATACTGTGCTGCTGCTTATGTACATTTGTCAGAAGAGTTGACAATTACCTTTAAACCCCTGACTGATCTAATTGCTTTGTTTTGCTATGAAAGGGAAGGGTTAAGTTCTCCTCCCCTCTGCAATAAAAACAGTGGAAACAATTCCACAGCTTTATATCTTATTTTATATCAGCTGCTGTGTTCCTGACATTAGCAGGATTAATTATCCATCTAAGATTGACAGCAGTACCTGACAGGATAAACTACAGATTTAACTGTGTCTATGACATGTCGTGCAGTTGGAGACGGATTTCTCTGCAAAGTATGTGAGAAGTTGAGTTTTTAAAAAAAGTAGGTGAGCTTTCCCTTCCTTTGACTCCAATGCAAGGAAATAAAAGTTTTAAAAACTACAAGCAGGTTTCTGGTACATACACAATGCTGGAACCATATTGTAGGGAGAAAAGTAACCTAACGACGGAGTTAAACTGTATGAGAGGGTGGAGTTTTCCTTTAAGAAAAACTGGGAGACTATAGTAATAATACTGACAAGAAAATTTTGAAGAATAGCACTGAGAAGGAAAGATGGAAGACAGAGGAATGACTGAACATTAGAGAATCCATATTAGCATAAAGATGAGTTGTAACCATATTAGCGTAAAGATGAGTTTTGAGATGAGATCCTGGGAAGAATGGAGAATGAAGTTTTGGCTAAAAAACAAAATGACAATAAAACTGTAGCAAAGTTATGTTCATCACATTGAACATGGCTCATAATATTTATGCTGTACAATATGGACTGCTCAGGTTTTCAACATTCTTACAAGCCTACTCCTTGAGCTCACAGAAGAAATGTGCAAGTTTTGCTCCAAAATGACTTTGTATAACAATTGCAAAATGTTACTGTTGGCTGTAAAAATTATGACAGTAACAGTAAGAGCAAACATATGAAATGGGCATGTGTTATACTCATTACATCATCTAAACTGAAGAATGAACGTTTTCAATTAAAACAAAAAAATAGACTTACAAGAACATTTTGACAAATTTAATGCTGACTTGCAACTTCAGTTATGGCACAGATGTAAGCAGCCATTTGCTTACTAGCAGCTAGAACAGCATGTGTTTAACAATGTTAGACAGTGGGATTTTTTTAAGTATGGCCACAGACCTGCAGTTTCATCAAATGATCTAGCTTAGTGCTTAGCCTCACTAATTGATGGGCAGGGTGATCAGTGATCTATCATTAGTAGATTAATCTGAAACAATGAAAAAAGTGATTTTCCATTGATAAAGCTTTAGAGTTTTTGCCTAACTGCAGTGATTTCCATCAGTGACTGTATCACTTCTACTGCACCTCATTTTAATTAATGGTTAATAATAAAAGTAAAGTACAGTTGTGTACCTACCATAATTGTAGATGTTCGAGTGTATTCACTGTTGCAGTCATTACTCTTTGGTTATCCTGCTGGCGGGCTACCCGCAGTCGGCCTGAATTCCAAAGTCTTGGTCCGGCGTCGGTTGCTGTCGCTTCTTCCCTGACGTCAGTGCGACAGGGGTATAAAAGATGCAGCCGACGCCATTGTCTTCAGTTTTTCTTGCCCCAGACGTCAGGTGCCCCCAAAAGGGTAGGCTAAAAAAACACTGCTAATAAAAGCATGCACTAAAATAAACAATACCTTCATCTACAAGCAATACACCACATAGGTTGTATAGGATAGAGAAGTACAGATAAGTCCCAGCAAAGAAAAGGGGGATGGTGGGTGGGTAACCTGGACTGCAACAGTGAATACACTCTAACATCTGCATTTATGGTAGGTACACAACTGTACTATGTTCATCGTGTTTCACTGTTGCAGTCATTACACTTGGGTTGAATCCCAAAGCTGAGGTTGGGCGGCTGGGTCTAAATAGAATTAGGAGTGGCTATAAGGCCCTGCAAGACTGCAGTGACAAAGCCTGCTCTGGATTTAAAGAGGCAAGTGGTAGTGCTTAGTAAAAGTGTGCACTGAAGTCCATGTTGCAGCCTCCAAAATATCCTTGGTTGGTACTCCTCTGAGGAAGGCTGCTGAGGTGGCTGCTGCCCTGGTAGAATGTGGTCTAATGCCCTTAGGCACTGTTTTACCATGTTGTGAATAGCAGAAACGAATGCAGTGTCCTATCCATTTTGAAATAGTCTGCTTTGAGATAGCCTTTCCTTGTGATCCTGCAGCATATGCCACTAAAAGTTGTTCAGTCTTTCTGAAAGCTTTAGCTCTGTCCAAGTAGAAGCGTAACTGCCTGTGTATGCCCAAAGAATGCAGAAGTCTCTCCCCTTTATTCCGTGGGTTAAGGTAAAAGGTAGGCAAATGAATGGTTTGGTTAAGAGCCACAATGGACACTACCTTAGGCATAAATGTTGGGTTTGTCCTTAGAGAAACCCTGTCCGGATGGAAGATAATGAAGGGTTCCACAGCTATTAAAGCCTGTAGCTCTGAGGCTCTTCTTGCTAAAGTTATTGCTAGGAGCAGAGCTGTTTTCCATGATAAGAATTTTATCTCAGCTGTATTGGCTGGCTCAAAAGGAGGCAGTGTGAGTTTTTCCAAGACAAAATTAAGGTCCCATGCAGGTATTGGTGCTCTCCTTGGAGGTCTTATGTTTTTGGCCCCTCTGAGAAACTGCCTAAGCAATGGATATGAAAAAATAGGCGGGTCTGTATTATAATGAGCTGAAATGGCAGAGGCATGGATCTTAATTGATGAGAAGGATAGGCCTTTGTTCAGCATCTCAGTTAAATATTGTAAAATCTGAGGAATATTTGGAAAGTACAGTGTTGTACCTACCATAAATGTAGATGTTCGAGTGTTCACCCTGCTGCAGTCATCACACTTGGGTTTTCCTGCCATCAGGTGGTCCCACAGTCGGCCTGAGTTCCAAAGTCTTGGTCCGGCGTCGGTTGCTGTCGCTTCTTCCCTGACGTCAGAGCGCCAGGGGTATATAAGAGGCATCCAACGACATTTTCTTCAGTTTTTCTTGCCCCAGATGTCAGGTGCCCCCAATAGGTAGGCAAAATATATATATATATATATATATATATATATGTGTATGTATGTATATATATATATATACATATTTATATATATATATATGTATATATATATATATATATATATATATATATATATATATATATATATCTATATATATATATGTGTATGTATGTATATATATATATATATAGATATAGATATATATATCTATACAGCTAGATAAAAATAAAACAATACCTTTAGGCACAAGGAAACACACCACAGAAGTTGAATAGGATAAAGTGGTATAGATAAGTTCAGCTAGTTCAGAGGGGAGGGAGGGAGGGTAACCTGGACTGCAGCAGGGTGAACACTCGAACATCTACATTTATGGTAGGTACAAAACTGTACTATGTTCATTGTGTTACCCTGCTGCAGTCATCACACTTTGGTTAAATCCCAAAACTAAGGATGGGAGGTGGAGTTAAACAGGGTTAGAAGGAGCTAGTAGGCCCTGCAAAACTGCAGTGGCAAAACCAGCTCTAGTCTCAGAATATAGAGGTAAGTGATGGTGTTTGCTGAAGGTGTGCACTGAACTCCAAGTTGCAGCTTCCAGAATATCCTTGGTTGGCACTCCCCTGAGAAAGGCTGCTGATGTAACTGTAGCCCTTGTGGAGTGGGACCTAATGTTAGCAGGTACCAGTTTCCCATGATGCGTGTAGCAGAAACGTATGCAATGCCCTATCCTTTTGGAAATGGTCTGTTTTGAGATAGCTTTTCCTTGTGATCCTGTAGCATAGGCTACAAAGAGCTGGTCAGAATTTCTGAAAGCCTTAGTTTTATCCAAGTAGTAACGTAATTGCCTGTGAATGTCCAAAGAGTGCAGGAGTCTTTCTCCTTTGTTTTGGAGATTTGGGAAAAAGGTGGGCAAATTAATGGTTTGGTTTAGGGCCACACTGGATACCACCTTTGGCATAAAGGAAGAGTTAGTTCGTAGAGAGACTCTGTCTTGATGAAAAATGAGGAAAGGCTCCACTGCCATTAGAGCCTGTAGCTCTGAGACTCTTCTAGCTGAGGTTATTGCAAGTAGCAGGGCAGTTTTCCATGAAAGAAATTTTAAATCAGCTGAAAAAGCTGGTTCAAAGGGCGGCAGTGTAAGCTTTTCCAGAACAAAGATGAGATCCCAAGTAGGTGTTGGTGCTCTCCTTGGCGGTCTTATGTTCTTAGCCCCTCTGAGGTACTGTCTTAGAAGTGGATGTGAGAATAAAGGAGGATCCGTGTTGTAATGAGCTGAAATTGCTGAGGAGTGAATCTTAATAGATGAAAAGGAAAGACCTTTGTGCAACATCTCAGTTAAATATTGTAGAATCTGAGGAATGTTTGGATTAAGGGGATTTTGGCCTTTAGCCTGGTTCCAGGCGCAAAATCTTCTCCATTTGTCTGAATAGGTTTTCCTGGTGTTGGGCCTCCTGACCTCCAGAATGACATCCATAACTGCTTTGGATAGAGGTGTTGGCTGGTTGTTTAGGTTATTTGCCATGCAGCCAGGTTTAAAGACTTGAGTTTGGCTGTGTAGAATCTGATTGTCTCGCTGGGTGAGCAGGTGAGGAATTTGTGGTAAAATCCATGGTGGGCCGTGGGCTATGTTCCTTAAAATTGGATACCAATGCTGGCGTGGCCAGTCTGGTGCAATGAGTATCATTTGTGGCCTCTCTAATCTGACTTTCAGCAGTACCTTTGCTAGAAGAGGCAGTGGAGGAAAGGCATACACTGTTAATGTTTTCCAACTGAATGAGAGAGCGCCCACTTTCCAAGCTTGTGGATGGAATGTCCTTGTGCAAAATTTTTGAAGTTGGTAGTTTTGGGGGCTTGCAAACAGATCTATGTCTGGGCGTCCCCATTTTTGGGCTATCATTGCAAATACTTGTGGATCTAGTTTCCACTCGTGTGGATCCATGATGTTTCTGCTTAGGTCATCTGCCAATGTGTTTTTCTTTCCTGGCAGGAATTGTGCTTGTAATTGAACCTGGTAAGACAGTGCAGTGTTCCACAAGGTCATTGCTTGCCTGCATAGAGGGTAGGAATGTGTGCCCCCTTGCTTGTTTATGTACCACATTACTGTGGTATTGTCCGTCTTTATTATTAGTTGTCCTGGCTGTAAGAGGTTCTTAAAAGCTGTTAGGGCATTCTGTACTGCTAGCATTTCATTTTGATTGATATGTAGATGCCTCTGATCTGTAGTCCATTTGCCCTGAATGTACTGTCCTGCCATGTGTGCTCCCCATGCATAGTCCGATGCATCTGTTGTCATAGTTTGCCTGACTGTGGGTAAGGTGAAAGGCTGACCCTTGTTGAGGTGACATGCCTGTGTCCACCATAGAAACTCATGTTGAAGGCAGGGAATGAGTGGTATCATTGTTTCCAAGCTGTGGCTGTGCTGAGTCCATACGCTTTTCAGGTACCATTGTAATTTCCTCATATGCAGTTTTGCAAATGGTATTAGTAGTATGCAAGATGCCATGAATCCCAAGGCCTGCAGAATTTTTCTTGCAGGGAGTTGGGTCTTTGTTGCCATTATTTTGAAGTATTGAGTCAGCTGTTGTTTCTTGTCTGGCATGAGATGAGCCATCTGGGTCATTGTATTCAAGCTGGTACCCAGGAATATTATGTTTTGTGAGGGCACTAGTTTTGATTTCTTTTCGTTTACTGTGTACCCTAGGCAACTTAGAAGGTGTTTGACAAATGCCAGATGCTTTAAAAGAATGTCCTTGCTTTCTGCTTGAATAAGGCAGTCATCCAGGTATGGGTATATGTGAATTCTTCTTTGTCTGCAGTATGCAATTACTGGTGCCACGCGTTTTGTGAATACCCTGGGCGCAGTAGATAAGCCAAAGGGCAGTGCAGAGAATTGATAATGCATTGAACCTGCAATGAAGCGGAGGTATCTTCTGCAATTTTGTCTGATAGGGACATGCAGGTATGCCTCCTTGAGGTCCAATGTTACTAGCCAAGCATTCTTGCCCAGCATGGGAAGAAGCTGCTGTAGTGTTAGCATCTTGAATTTTGGTACTTGCAGATAGGTGTTCAGAATTGAAAGATCCAGAATGGGTATCCATGCTTTGTCCTTTCTTGGGACTAGAAAGAGTCTTGAGTAAAATCCTTGTCCTTGCTCCTGTGTAGGTACCTTTTGAATGGCTCTCATGTCCATGAGAGCTGTAATTTGTTTTTGTGCCTCTGCCCATTGATTTGGTGGCAGGTTTGGCATTCCTTTTATCCTTGGTAAGGTATGAAAGTGGAATCTGTATCCTTGAGAGACAATGTCTAGAACCCATTTGTCTTCTGTGATGATGTGCCAGTTGTCTGCAAAAAATGCTAATTTTCCTCCCAAGGGAGCTGCCAGGAGAGATTTGCTTGGTAGTTTGAGGAATGAGTCATTGTGTTTGTCTTCTGCTAGCCTGGGGACTGTCTTCTCCTCCTTTCTGGGTAGCAGTACCCCACTGGCGAGGTTTGTAAGGGCCTTGTGACTGACCTCTGCCCCTTGGGTGCCTGTATTTGCCTCTCTGTGATCTGTCAGAAGCTGGAAAGGACCAGTTTTTCATTGGCCAATTTCTGCTGAAACGAGGGGGTTGTACCTGCAAAAAATCCTTGACCGTCTGCATAGACTTTGCCTTATCCTCCATTTTCTTCAAAACCTCTTCTGCTTTGACACCAAATAATATATTCTGCTGTAAAGGTGCATCCAATAATTTTGCTTTAACATGATTAGGAAGGGTTTGTTCTTTTAACCAAGCATGTCTACGTATGACAGAGCCAGTAACAGCTGCTCTACAGGAAGCTTCCAATGAATCAAATCCACATTGTAAAGTATGTTTGCCCACTCGTTCAGCTGCATGCAACAGATCCTGCATTTCTTTGAAATCAGACTGTTCAGTATGTGTGCTCATTTTTTGTTTTAATTGAGACATTAGGAATTGCTGATATTTCAGCATGTGAAACTGACAATTTAATGCTCTCATAGCCAGAGT
>NC_056731.1:1131258325-1131370304 GCF_019279795.1 Protopterus annectens | reverse complement strand
TGTTTCCTATATGGCTGTGTTTTGTCTTCTCCGCTTTTGGAGGTAGATGCACCCCACTGTTTGGGCCTGTATGAGCCCTGGGGCTGTTGTCTGCCTCTAGGGCATATGTATCTGCCTCTTTGTGGCCTGTCTGACACGGGAAAGGACCAATTTTTAGAAGGACAGTTCCTGCTAAATCTGGGTGGCTGCACCTTAAGAAATCCTTCACTGTTTGCATAGATTTAGCTTTATCTTCCATTTTCTTTAATACCTCTTCTGCCTTAACATCAAACTAAGTATCATGCTGTAATGGAGCGTCCAATAATTTTGCTTTAACACGATCAGGCAGAATCTGTTCCTTTAACCAAGCATGCCTTCTAATGACAGAGCCTGTTACAGCGGCCCTGCAAGAGGCCTCCAGTGAATCATAACCACATTGCAAAGTATGTTTTCCCACTTGTTCAGATGCATGCAATAAATCCTGCAATTCCTTATTCTCAGCACTTTCAGAATTTGTTAACATTTTCTGTTTTAAACAGAGACATTAAATATTGCTGATATTTAAGCATATGAAATTGACAATTTAAAGCCCTTACAGCCAAGGTTGCAGAAGTGTAAACTTTTTTCCCCCATCTGTCCAGTGCCCTAGAATCTCTATCTGAGGGGACAGGGTTTTTTGCAGTAGCAGCTTTGACCCCTTTGGGACCCTGTGAAATAGTTTCTGGGTCAGCAGCAGGGCTTTTATACAGGAATTTATGGGAATCTGGAACCCTGTAGTATCTATCTGGCTTAACAGATGCAGGAGGTAAAGAGTCTGGGGACAGACCGGACTCACAGAATACATCATCTACTATGTCTAGAACAGGAGGAATTGCAAGAGGTCTGTGCTGAGGCAGTAACAGAAAGTCTCTAAGCCTTTTCTTAGAGTCTGAATAGTCCTGGCTATCCCAGTGGAAATGCTATCTCATGGTATGCAGAGTTTCCCCAAAAGAGTAATCCTCGGGAGGAGAAGCTGAAGGAATAGAATCTTCAGCATCAGAATCCTCATAGGGAGGAATAGAATATCCCTGTTCTGAAGAGGAATCAGAGGAAATGGAAACCTGATCAGAGGAATCGTATTCAGTATCTTGCCTAGGCCTCTTTTCAGGAGGGGGATGGGAACACCTGATCAAAGTAATTAGGTCTTCGGCCATTTTGAGCGTCTGTTTCTTAGGCATAGAAGTCTGTCCTGGAGAACGCTGTACTTGTTTCCTTGTCTTTAAAACTGCTTTAGACTTCATCTTGGATGCTGAAGTAGGCTTTATATAAAGTTGTGTAGGTCTGAAAACACCCTCAGAAGCCGATGCCTGCTCAGCGGCTCCGGATCCATCTGAGGGATTGATTTCTGAAGGGCCAATACCTTGAGTATCCAGAGGCCTAGTTGTCTCCACGTGGGAGTCGGAGGCGGCCTGTGGCTCTGAGGTAGCGGGAGTCAGGGGCTGCAAAGCGCCTCACTGAGCACCGGCGAACCGGCGACTGGCCTAGAAGAGGCTTCGTCATCGGTTTTGGACCTTGGATGCCTTTTTCTTTATCCTTACGCTTTTTATGAATTCCAGTCATCGGTTGTTCCGACGGCATTATATAGTTAAACCTGCGGCCAAAGTAATGAAAAGCAAAATCGTACCGACGCTTTATAGTGCGTTGGTTAAATCTAGCACAAAACCAACAACTAGCAACGTCATGATCAGGGCCTAGGCAAGGAATACAGTAAGAATGAAAATCCTTATGAGGTATTTGCTTCCCACAAGAAATACAATTGTTAACTTTTTCTGACATCGGTCTGGAGCAAGAAAAAAGTTTCCCCAACAGGGTACTTAGCTTTATTGAAGACTTTGGATCTGAAATTCAATTACGAAAATCTCAGGAGTCGGCAGATCGGCACTTGCAAACTGCTTTTGCTTCGGCTAGAAAGACTGAAGAAAATGGCGTCGGCTGCATCTTTTACACCCCTGTCTCACTGACGTCAGGGAAGAGGCGACAGCAACCGACGCCAGACCAAGACTTTGGAATTCAGGCCGACTACGGGTAGCCTGCCAGCAGGATAACCCAAGTGTAATGACTGCAACAGTGAAACACGATGAACATCAGTCTTGGAAGCACACAAAAAACAGAAAATATTGATGTTCGAGTATACTAGAAAAAAAATTAACACAAAAGAGTAATGTGTAAATAGCCTTGTGCTGCACAAATAATTATATTGTTACAGGCACTTTATTTTAGGAGATGACTATTATTCCATATGGTACTGCTGATTCTGAAACTACATTATTGGGGGGGGGGTCAAATAATAAGACTCCAAAACTGTTAAAATAATGTTCAGTCTCTCACTATTACTTGTCTGTCTGACATTTACTATGCCTTCATATAACTTCTTAATAGTAGGCCCTCATAAAGTGCATTTCACTCTTCTATTGTGAAGACAAACAGAGAATATGAAACTGAAAAAAGTTTGGTTACTCTCTTCTATGTCTCTACAGGATGTTCCTTCCTCTTTCTACCTCTTTTTTATTTGTTCTTATGTAAAAATCAACAATGTAAGCTCTATCGTGCCAGACAACGGTTACAAGGAGTGTCTTGCATGACATAAGAGACAACTCAACCTATCCACTGTGCACTCTGTTTATCAAGCCTCTCTATACAGGCTATATTGGCAACCTTTGGTAGCAGGCGTTTGTGGTTCACTTCCTCAAAGGAAGCTCTTCATTTCCTATAACAACTACAAACTCATAGCCTTCACTACACTATGCAAAACAGTGCAAAATATCATGACTGAACTTGTGTAGGATGACACGGGTGAATATTACTTTTGCAAATAAACCAATATGAAGCTGCTAAAGAAAGATCCTGCATCTTATCTGGTAATCATTTTGAGGGAATATCAGATGCACTGGATGAAGAGCTTTTCCTGCATGCTGCACACCTGGACTTCACAAGGGCCTCTGATAATATATTCCAAGCTGGGATAATAAACAGGCTTAATGACATCTTGGCTGAGGGGTATGTGACTCACTGAAATAAGAGCTAGGTATCAAACTGCACAGACTGAATGGTCAGTCCTTGGTACCTGCCCAGATTACTACAGAGTTATACAGGTGTCAGTCCAGGGCTTCTTTCTTTCAGCACATTCTTCTCAGGAGTGTGAATGTTTCTATAGCAATTTTAATGTTTTTTAGTCAAATAAAATGAAACAGCTTTAAAATCCCTCAGATTAGTTGCCATATTAAACATTTTTTTTTGCGAGATACCACTGAAAGAATTGATATACTGGATGATACTGGAAGTAACTGGAATGAATGTCTTTATCTGTTAATTACCCAAACTTGTGCTGAACAGGTGCCAGTCTCTCCTTTATGTGCCAAGTCTTCTTGTAAATTTCACAATAAAGTCTGCAAACTGTAGTTCGGTTAAGAATGCTTTACTATGTACAGTGAAGACATGTCAACAATATCTGAATAACATAATATTCCGGAATGCTGGGCAACAGTAAAAGTACTGATAAATATATCCAAAAGTTCTGCTCGTACATTCTGATTCTCCTAAATAATATCAACCGAAACAAGAAGTTACGTACTCACCATAACGTTCGATGTATGTGGTCCATCTCGCCTCACATTCTTACTCATGGGTTCGAAGCCGAATATCGGCTCCGACTCAGCCAACTTTTTATTTACTAGCTCAGTCTCCCATTGGCTGGGCTAAGCAGGTATCCCATGCTGCACTGCTCCATATCCCCAGATCCAGTTTGCTGCAATACCAACAATCACACCTCATGCATAACAACAATCCAATAAGGTAGAATATAACAAGGAAAATAAGAAAACACAAACTACCATTGAAGGGTACTCTAGAACCAATTACAACCTCCAAATCCTCCAGGAATGGGGCAGGTGGGAGGGTACGTAAGAATGTGAGGCAAGATGGACCACATACATCGAACGTTATGGTGAGTACATAACTTCTTGATGTTATGTAGTCCAATCTCGCCTACATTCTTACTCACGGGACAGCGTCCCCAGCACCTCTATCCTGGGAGGCTCAAAGGAAGATACTCCTGAGGACTGTGGAACCAAAGGAAGCTCGACCCCTAGAAGCTACGTCCAGTTTGTAATGAGTAATAAAGGTGTGTGGAGAAGCACACGTGGCTGCAGCACAAATCATCCAAAGATAGTCTGGCATGGTATGCCATAGATGGAAAAACAGTCCTAGTAGGGTGAGCCTTGACGGGGAACGGTAGATTATTTCCCACTGAAGAATAAATAAAGGAAATACAATTTGAAATCCATCTGGAAATGGTAACCTTGGAAATAGGGGAACCCGCTCTATTTTCTGAAAAGGAAACAACAATTGGTCAGATTTTCGTAAGTGTTTGGTCCTGTGTAGGTAGAACTGTAGTTGTCTGTGCACATCCAGTTGATGGAACCTAAACTCTGTCTTTTTCGAGAATTGAGGGAAGAACACTGGCAGCTCAATAGACTGACTGAGATTAACTGAAGATGTTACTTTGGGGAGAAAGGACGGATTGGGTCTGAGAGAAACTCTGTCCTTATGAAAAATTAAAGACGGGGGTTTGATGGAGAGAGCTTGAATCTCTGATACCCATCTGGCTGATGTGATGGCTATTAGGAAAGCTGTCTTCCATGACAAAAACTTTAACTCACAGCCACAGGTGGTAGCTGGCTCGAAAGGTGGGGAAGTAAGGGCTTGCAAAACAAAGTTTAGATCCCAGGGCATGATATGTTCAGACACAGGAGGCAGGAGTAATAAGGTGCCCTTTAGAAAGGCCTTACAGAGTTTATGGGCCATAAGGGAAGGCTCATAGGAGGTATGAAAGTTTGAAATAGCCGCCAGCTGGACTTTTATGGTAGCAGGCGCAGATACCTGCTGAAAGAGCATGGACAAGAAATCCAAGACAGCAGCAACTGGGGCTGTGAAAGGGTCAATTCCTTGGGCCTGAGCCCAAATGGAGAATCTCCTCCATTTGCTGGAGTAAATCTTCCTAGTCGAGGACTTATGAGAAGAGGATAAAATGTGCACCACCTGAGGTGAAAAACGATGAAGTCAGACTAACGATGGAAGTGGAGTAGCCAGGCTGTCAACCTGAGGGTCCGCAGGGAGGAATGGAACTGTCCCGACATGTGTGTCAGTAGGTCTGGAACTGGGTCCAGAATCCAAGGAGTGTCCACAGCGAATGGATGGAGAAAGGAGAACCAGACTTGGCGAGGCCAGTGTGTGGCAATTAGAATCATCTTGCTTCCCAAGGAAATGGCTTTCTGAATCACTCTTGGTAACAGAGGAAATGGAGGGAAAGTGTAGAGCAGACCGGAGGGCCAACTGTGGACTAGAGCATCCCTGGGTGACTCCCCCTGCGGGGGGATCAGGGTGAAGTAGTTGCTGCATTTGGCATTGAGGGGATTGGCAAAAAGATCGCAGCAAGGGTGACCCCACCTGCTGAAAATCTGTTCCGCAACCAGACGGTTCAGGGACCACTCGTAAGGCATCAGAATAGCTCTGCTCAGCCTGTCTGTTATCACACTGGCCTTCCCCGGAATGTGCGTTGACACTAGGAACCATTGGGAAGACACTGCCCACTGTCATACTCGCATTGATTCTCTGCACAGGGGGTAAGATCTGGTTCCTCCTTGTTTGTTTAGATACCACACAATGGACATGTTATCTGAGTGTATTGCAATTGTCCCCAGAGGAAGAGAGCTCTGAAGTGCCTGCAACGCCAATAACACTGCTCTCATCTCTAAGACACTGATGTGCAGATGTACCTCACGATCTTGCCACGTGCCTTGGACCGTCCTGCCAAGATAATGCCCCCCCCACCCCATCTGGGAGGCGTCCGTGGTCACCGTGGCGACAGGTGACGGAGGGAAAACGGTTTCCTCTCGTTCAGATTGGTGGGGCACAGCCACAAACTGAGATCCTGTTTGCATTGGTCCGTGAGTAGGATCTGGTGGGAAAGGGGGAGTTTTTGGAGAGACCATTGGGCAAAGAGAAGCCATTGAAGAAGCCTCATGTGTAATCTCGCTAGCGGCACTAGCATAATGGTAGCTGCCATGGTGCCCAGAAGCTGAAGAACCCATCTCAATACGCTTATTTCCAACACAAACCAATAAAAGAAACGCCAGGAAACCAAGCGATGAAACTACTGCCGATTTATTACTTTAAACGCACTAACTAAAACACGCTTTTCATCCTACAATGTTGTAGGACTTCTTCAGAAATATCAGCACTCTATTAGATTCAAACCTTATATAAACTTTGCGCCAAAAAGGCGAGTTTCTAATGAATCAAAATTTAAAGATATATACATTAAAAAAAAACTTCATACATTGAAAATACATTGTTCCAGCTTAAAATAAACTAAAATAAAATGAATAAAATGATAATGATAAGCTGAAAGGTCTAAAAGCAGCTCTTTCCTTATGTTTAAAAATTATAGAAATACATAAATTTAACCATGTTATTTTAAATATTATATTATTATTGTTAATGTAACCTAATGAACAGATGTAATATGTTTGATTCAAAATGTAAGAAAAAACTTACATTCTGATCATGTAAATTGAAAATGTTTTCTTTATTTTTCTTTTCTCTTATTTTTTCTTTTGTTATTTTTAATATTTTTAATACTTCCTTTCTTTTATAACAGCAGGACGTGAATTGATTCTTTTATAAATATCATATATGTGCAGATGTACCTCGTGATCTTGCCACGTGCCTTGGACCATCCTGCCAAGATAATGCCCCCTCACCCCATCTGGGAGGTGTCCGTGGTCACCGTGGCGACAGGTGACAAAGGGACAAATGGTTTCCCCTCTTTCAGATTGGTGGAGCACAGCCACCAACTGAGATCCTGTTTGCATCGGTCCGTGAGTAGGATCTGGTGGGAAAGGGGGAGTTTTTGGAGAGGCTATTGGGCAAAGAGAAGCCACTGAAGAAGCCTCATGTGTAATCTCGCTAGCGGCACTAGCATAATGGTAGCTGCCATGGTGCCCAGAAGCTGAAGAACCCATCTCGCCTGTACTTTCCTGAGGGGTAATAAAGCGTGAACCTGATTTTGTAATACTCCGATCCTTTCCTGCGGCAAAAAGGCCTGCATTTGAACGGTGTCTAGCTCTGTGCCTATAAACGTGACACGCTGTGAGGGCAGCAAGGCAAATTTTTCCCAGTTCAATGTTATTCCTAGTCGTTGGCAGAGGATAATGGTAGCGTCGCTGGCTTGGATGAGTAGATGCCTGTTAGGGGCGGTGAGGAGCCAGTCGTCCAGGTATGGAAACACTTGGAATCCTTGATATCTGAAGTGAGCTGTCACCACCGTCAAACACTTGGTGAACACCCTGGGGGCTGTGGTGAGACCAAAGGGTAGGGCACGAAACTGAAAATGACCGTCTCCCAGGCGAAAGCGTAGATGACTCCTGGATGCCCTGTCCATTTTGATATGATAGTAAGCATCCTTGAGGTCGATGGAGCACATCCATACTTCTTTTTCCAGCAATGGAAAAATGGACTGAAGGGTGACCATTCGGAACTTGGACTTCAGAACGTAGTGGTTTAATCTGCTGAGATCTAGAATGGATCTCAGGTCCCCTGTTCTTTTTGGCAACAAAAAGAGTCTTGAGTAAGTCCCTAATCCGATTTGGTCTGAGGGGACAGGTTGGATGACTCCCTTCTTTAGCAGGTTTGAAACCTCTAATGCTGCGTGATCCCTTTGACTGGGTGGAATGTCTGGGATTCTTCTGACTGGAGGGGGGGTCTGACGAAAAGGGGATGGCGTAACCTCCGGAAACTATTCGTAATACCCATCGATCCTGGGTGATGCTTTCCCAGGCTTCCGGGTACAACGATATGCGGCCCCCGACTGGCTCCGGAATAGCACAGTCGGGCAACACATCAGGAACGATAGTAGGAAGAACCGAGTAAGGAATCATGGTCTCCCGAGTTGCGGGGGCCTCCTCTGCCTATAGGGTGGCGTCTTCCAGAATAACCTCCCCTTCCTCTGCCTCTGGGGGGGGGACTCACCTTGTGCAGCTGGGAAAAACTTCTGCAATTTCTTGAACCACATCTTCCCTCCCCTCCCCTCTGAGCCTTGGGGTAAGGTCTCGAGGGAAGGGAAAAACTGATCCCTACAGCAAACAGGGTTTTTCCCTCTTGCTTGCACCTGGTGAGGGTGTCTTTCACTTTGGTCCCAAGAGCGAGGACCCATCAAAGGGAGAGTCAGTGAAGGAAAACTTGAAGGCCTCTGCGAAATGACACAGGTGCATCCAGGCTTGCCTCCTGAGGGCTACTCCTGAATTGGCTGCCCTACTCGCCCCTTTGGCTGCATATGATATGAGCCTCATGGACGAGCAGAAACCCCTTTGGATAGAAACTCTTTCCCTGGGGGGGGCAGAAAGAAACTTATTGGGCCTTTGGGGTACAGGTTCCACCGAATCAGGATTCTCCCACACCCTTCGACAAATTAAATCCAAGAGCTCGTCGAAGGGTGGAGAGACCCAGGAGGCGGAGGGTTGAGCACCAAAGGCCTTGAGGAATACCGACTCCTCCTCAGAGGGGGTTTTGGATGGCCAGTCGCCTCTCTGGTCTCAATATCTCCAGGATGTCAGAGAAAGAGACGTCATCAGAGGATGACTTGGGGGACCCCTCGGACTCCTCGAGGTCGGTATCAGAAGTGAGAGACTCGTCCTGGGAGTCTATGTGCTTCCTCTTGCACGACTTCTTTCTAGGGGGCTCCTCAGGCACAGACTCTGAGGGGCCCTCAGAAAGTTGGGGACCGCTCATGGGGGTATCCCCAGACCTTTGGGCTCTGCCATCTAAGGATAGGGGGACATCAGAGGAGGCTCTAGCCAGGGTGGAAGGGGATGGAATGATCGATCCGGGTGATGTAACTGAAGATCTGGCCAGTGCACTCCGCATGGCCTCGAATGTGGGCCCCCCTGAATCCGAGGACCAACCAGCCTCCGAGGCCATGACCGGGGTCCCCCGAGCTGATGCGCCGAGAGGGAGGCTCGGAACTGACAGGTTTCCCAAAGTATCCCCCTTGGGCCTGACTGAGGAAACCTGAGTGCCGAACCCTGTGGACGGAGCCGACTGGGTCAGAGCCGAAGTCTGCCCCGATAAACTCTTGAGGGGTACTGGAGCCGGTGCAAGAACATCACTTGGAGCGGAGCACTCCGGCTCCGAAGACAAGGAAGTGCTCGGAGGAGGAACCATCGACAAGAGCATCGGGACAGGCTCAGGAGCCGACTGGGTCGGAGCTGAGAATAACTTTCCCAACACCGGTGAATGCAGGAGCCTCTGTACCACCCTATTGACATCCAAATCAGAAAGCCTGGAGGATTTGGAGGACAGGGAGGGAGATTGGGATCTCCTCTCGGGAGAGCCATGCCTAACACTGGGCAACAGGCTCCGAATGGGTTCCAATAAATTAGGAGCCGACGCCGATTCCAGTACTACAGATACCTCCTGCGGCCCCGAGGACAGAGGAGCCAAGGAGGTAGAGTCCAGTTTAGAGATTTTCTCAGGAGGCTCCAAAGATACAGATGGAGCCGGAGATCTTTTCTTCGCCTTCGAAGCTTTAGACTTGGACTGAGAACTAGAAGTCGAGTCTAAAGACTCCTCAAATGAAGGTTTTAGAAGTCCCTTCAATATTAGTTTATTTTTTCTCTCCTGGAGCACCCTCGGACTGAAGGCATGACAGAAGCTACAAGACCTCTTGCAGATGAATTGCTCCTAGGCAATAAACACATACGGAGTGTCCATCTGTAATAGACATCTTGTAACTACACTTTGAACATTTTTTAAAACCGGAAGGTTTATGTTTCTTCTGATCCTTAGACATCTTGTACAAGAATACCACCAAACGCAACTTAGCCTGAAGAAAGCAGCAAAGGCGGGAAAAACTACTAATCACAGTACACACAAAGGGAACCAAGAACCTCTAAGTAAAACGGTTCTTACAATTCACAAAACACTAACCACAAGGGAAAACACTAAGAACAGGCTTAGACCAATAACCAAGAACAAACCCAAGGGAACAAAACTCTACACAGGAAGAAGGACCAGGTCCTCCAAGTCAAACGGGCCTAGCCCACCGGAATAGTCAGGGATACCAACTACACAAATATAAACACACTGCAAACACGCAACAAGAAGAAATAGCTATTAAAATAGCTTTTGTGGTTAAACAACTAGTAATTTCTCGAGAGAAATTGAAAAAGAAGGTACTTAGCCACAGCCAAGTGAGACCACGTCCTAGCTCCACGAGCGGCAAACACGATCTGTGGATATGGAGCAGTGCAGCATGGGATACCTGCTTAGCCCAGCCAATGGGAGACTTCGAGCTAGTAAATAAAAAGTTGGCCGAGTCGGAGCCGATATTCGGCTCCAAACCCGTGAGTAAGAATGTAGGCGAGATTGGACTACATAACATCAATCTTTTCCTCCTGAACAGCATCATTTATATTCCGGAATGCTGACTACTTGACCTGACTTCTATATTCAGACTTGAGTGTCTGTACTGCAAATGATTTCTGCACATTAGTCCAAACAAACTAAACTCAACTGACAGTGTCTGAAGTATTTCCTAATAATACCAAAACCCTGCAATGTTCTACATGGCTCTTTAGCCTTGGTTTCCAAGCCTTGTAAGATCTCTTTGTTCTCAAAAGTACTGCACATTCTGTTCTCATCAGTATTTTGACTGAAGGTTATTTTTACTGATATTTACTGAAACTGTATGCAAACTGTGAAAGCCTGCTTTAATATGGCTGCATTTCTAGACTTATGCAAAGAGAATACTGTATTTTTCTACATTTAAATGATATCAGATCTAACTACAAAATACACTTCTATGCATAAGCACAAAGTAACCTTTAGGTGTGATCATTTTTAGGTGCAATCTGTCTATGACAAGCACAAGTACTTCCTGACTGCAGTGGGAAAACAGCCTTACATCAGAAGAAAGGACAATACTACCTTCGAGTACTCATAAAAAAAGTAGAAATACCTGAGATGGCACCGACAGACTAGAAAGTGGAAGGATTTGCCAATGCTGCATTTACATGGGAGTCTTGTGTCACCTGCACATGCATCTACACAGCAGCAAGACCACCATGGGTCACCTGCATTTGTGCCTTCACAGGAATAAGACCACCAAGGGTTACCTGCAAGTGTGCCTTCAAAGGAGTAAAAGCACCTGGGGTAACTTGCACATGCACCTTCACAGATACAAGCCAACCAGGAGACACCTGCATATGCACCTTCACAAGAACAAGACTACTAGGGAAAAGGGGGTAGTTTAGATAATTTTGCCAGACCAGGGGGAAGACAAATTGTGTAATTTAGAAGTAATGATTACTGGCACAGTGTCCCACTCTAAAATATTCTACAAATCATCTTCCCAAATATACAAATGTATCTAACAGTCTGCTGTATGTATCATTTGGCAAAATACTCAGAGTAGATGACTTCTCGTCTTAATATTTTTGCAATACAAAGGTTAAGGAAAACTGAGCCAGCTACAGGGAATTTGTACAAAAACGTATAGCACTACTGGACACTAGAATATTGGCTGGAGTTTGCTGGAGCAGGTAGCCAAAAGGCAGGATCAATGAACAATTTTACTATTATATCCTTAAAGAAAAAATAAAAAAGTAATGGGTACAAGCATGCAAAATCTGAAGGTAATGCTACTCAGTGCTAGAAGTCTAAACCTCAAAATGCACTCTCTCGAGGCACTCCTAAAAATGGAGAACATCGATATCTATGCAGTAACTGACACCTGGTTCAAGACTCCAGACAGCACCCCTACAATACCAGGCTACAACTCTTACCACACTTTTTGGCCACCAAACCGGGACCGAAACACTAAAGGTGGAGGAGTGTCCATATTTACCAAGGATATTCACACCACCAGGCTAGTTGCCCAACACAATGTATCTGAAATTCTCCAGGTGCAACTAACACTAGGTAAGACTGCAATCCAAATTGTAGCTTGCTACAGATCCCACACTATGCCCCAAGATTCTCACTACACCTTTCTACACATAGTGGAAAATATTAAGATACAACCAAACACCCTAATACTGGGTGATTTCAACTACCCTGCCATTAACTGGGAAAACTACTCATGTACCAAGACCTTTGCACAACGGTTCTGGGAATTCATAAATTCCAATGCCCTGGATCAACTAATCCATAGTCCCAAAAGGGGCTCCAATATCCTAGACCTGGTATTACCAACATGGGAAATCGATGCTCCACACTTATGGTCACCCCCTCGTTGGTCAAGTCTGACCATAAGCTAATCACCCTTGACATCCACATCCCTCCCCACCCCCCAGTAAGGAAACCTCCGTAAAAAACTTCTCCAAAGCCAACTTCCTGCTACTCAAGTCAGAAGTGACAAACTTCATGACATCCATGCAGATGGAAACTGAAAGTTTGACTGCTGAATCCTACACTGAGGCACTGTACGAGCACATCCACTCGTGCATGAATTGTGCCATCTCAAATAAATCCAAGACGTTCTCCTCCAAAAAAGGAAGCCAATTCTGGTGGTCCCCTGCCATAAACAAACTTTACAAAAAAAGGAAGAAACTGTTGCAGAAAAGAGGAAAATCCTAGATGAAAAAAACGACCTTACCAGCCTCCGTAAGAAGCGGAGATCCTTCATAAAATCCTCCAAAGTAAGTTACGAAAACAAAATTGCCAAAGATTCCAAAGACAACCACAAGGCATTCTATAGCTATGTCAAGAATCTAAATGGCAATGCTCAGATCTGCTCTGAGATACAACAGAATGGCATTAAATATACTGATCCCAAGGATATTGCCAATATCCTGGCAGATCGATTCAGTGCCAACTTCACCCACCTCTCACCCCCTAAAGGGCCCATCTCAGTACCGAAAGATTGCCAAATTCTGGTAATAACGGCCACACAGGTCAAAAAAAAAACGCACTCTCCAAAGCTAAGAATACAGCATCCATGGGACCAGATGACATCCTGGGCTGTGTACTATATGAACTACAAAATGAACTAGCACCTCACCTAAGTGTTATGTTTAATCATAGCCTCACCACTGAGTGCCACACAGCTACAGTTATCCCACTCCACAAGGGGGGATCCACCTTGGATCCTGGGAACTACCATCCCATCAGTCTGACGAGCCTGATCTGCAAGGCCATGGAACGTATTATTATGGAACTTATAAACAAAGACACTGGCAACCTTCAAACACTGGACCCCACCCAATTTGGGTTCGTGAAGGGCCGATCTTGTCTCCTGAACCTGAATTACTTTTTTGAATCAGTCTCCAGAACTGTGGATGAGGGTAAGGCGGTCCACACAGCCTATCTGGACCTCGCCAAGGCCTTCGACATCATCCCTCACTCTGGAATCACAGATAAACTTACTAAGCTGGGCATTAATCCCTACGTCATTCGATGGGTTGCCAACTGGCTTACTGACAGAACCCACACTGTAAAAGTAGCCGACTCCAAATCCAGCTCCAGACACGTGACAAGTGGAGTACCTCAGGCGTCAGTCCTGGGATTGCTCTTGTTTGGCATCGACTTCTCTGAAGTACCAGGCCAACACTAAGGGACTCTGGCTAACAAAGTTTGCAGATGACTGCAAACTGGGAGCCATTATTGAATCCCCAAATGATGTGGATATTCTACAAAAGGGCCTTACAGAAACAGATGCTTGGTGCCAGAGCCATGGGCTTAAGCTCAATGCCAAGAAATGTATAGTTATCCCCTTTGGGAAAAAATATGTACCCGTGAATTACCACATAGGTGGCAGTACACTAAACACTGAAAGTGTGATAAGAGACTTAGGGACACAGGTGGACAGTGGTCTCACCTTCAATAACCACATCGCTAGTGGAAATCCAGTCAGGAAATCCTTCTATGTGGCACACCTCATCACTAAGGGCTTTTCATCCAGAAAAAAGGAGGTCATTGTCCCACTGTACTCATCCCTCATTAGACCCATTATAGAATACAACGGCCCGTTTGGTATGTACCTCTCAAAACATTTGCAACAACTGGAAAGGCCACAGAAACACCTCACTAAAAGAATCACAGGCCTAAAGCAGATGCCCTATGCTGACCATCTAAAAAAACTTCAGCTATACTCTGTCGCATATCGTCTACTCAGAGGCGATCTCTGCTTAACATACAAGGCCATGTCAAACCCAAAGCTGTTGGACATGCTACACAAAGAAATCCCAATCCCTCAGAGCCACACACTCCAGGGATCTAAACCTTGTCATCACAATAAACAAAACATGCTGGAGGGATAGGTTCCTGACCCAGAGACTCCACAGACTCTGGAACAGATTGCCCATACATGTCAAGCAGAGCGCCTATTTGGCCCTCTTCAAAGGAACCTTGACGATTGGATGGGAGATAGGAAATTCACTCTGGGGATCACATCAGTCGCCCTGCTTGACAGGGATCCAGGGAAGTAAATATTGTGGGAAGAAATAGCCAGGGAATTGTTATGGCTAGGCTTGTATAGTGCCCTAGGTCCGATAGCCTAGTACCAACCTATAAACCTATAGCCAAGGGTTTAAGTACTGGAAGTTTTAGTAACACTGTACACATTTTCCAGAAAGCGCAGCTCAATTGAAGTGGATTCAGGAGTTATCAAAAAAGCCACAAAACAAAGGTGCCATTTCTGAACTTTTTATATCAAAATTCCAGTCCTTAAAAGTATTCAGAATTTGAACTCACTTTTTATTATCATCTCCAAGACTGCACTTCTTCTCCAAAAGTCTCTGTGATCAGCCCCAAAGCAATGCCAAGCTGATGGGAATAAACCAAAGATTCCTCCTCTCTTGAAAAAAATGGTTGAAGAAAAGGAGCCTTCTGTCTTTTCTTTGAAAAATACTTTTGTGCTACTAAACCCAGCAGTGCTTGTTGTACTTTTCTGAAATGCTTATGTGCAAAAGCTTTATATTCAAACACAGGAGCTGCTTTAGTTAGCCAGTGACTGCAGTTCAACCCCTAGACACCCTAGCAGTGAGTGTCTGGGTATTGGGCATCCATTCAATACAATGAATAGTTGGTACCAACACGAGATGCTTCTTCTTGACTTTTAATGAGCATTCCTTATGCCAGCTGATTAGGGAGAAGAAGTAATGCTAGGAGTTCCCTAAACTTCTCTTGGAGATGAAACAATACCATCTTCCATAGCACGTGTTTCGAGATTAATAATTACAAAAAAAGAAGGCCTCATTATACTTCAAAAAGAATCATTCTCTGATACTATCGCTTGACAATAGCAGGTACTGAAAAAAAACTTTTCCTGACATTGCTTATTCTCACAGAACCCCTGATGAGGGCCAATGGAGTGAGACGGAGAGGTAGTTTGTTTTCTTGTGAAATAGATGAATAAGTCTCATCTCTTGCAGGTAGAGGAAGAGCCAAGTCCTGCAGAATAGCAGGCTTTAGCTACTAAGTCACATACACCGGGACTTGTGAAGTGCCAAATTCATCTCCAAAATTTTGTCTTTTAATTTGTGTCCATCAGAACCCCCATGATTCCTTTTACTCATTTTGGAGAGTTAGAATTGTGTTTTATTTCAGCTACACTTTTTCAACTAGGAGAGACAGTAGGAGTAGTAGTTAGCACCACTAACTTCTAACACTCCAAAGAAACATGAACATTTTATCTCTTTTTCTAAAAGTTTTCTACATAAAGGTAGCACGGTGTTCACAAGTAGAAACACTGCACTGCTTCTCTAAACAGAAAAGGAAGCTAATATAGAAATCTTTAGTGTGTAGACGACGTGTTTATGTTTTTATAAATATATATATATATATATATATATATATATATATATATGTATGTGTATATATATATATATATATATATATATGTATGTATATATATATATATGTATGTATATATATATATATATATATATATATATATATATATATACAGACTCTTACAATAGTGCACGTACACCTCTGCTTGTTAAAATATATACAGTGAAATATAGACATTTAAATGCATGTATTTCTGTTTGTTAGCATATATGCACAAAAGGGTTACATTTTTCTTCGTTAGAAATATGCACGGTTTGGCATCCTACTCTGTAATACAGAATATTCTGTGCCTGGCACAAGCTTCAAGGAGAATTCAGATAAGAAATCCAGGTGCCGGGAGGATGGGAGACAGAAACAATTTTTTAAAAAGAATGATTCCTTAAAAGTTTAAGACTGTCACATAATTCACCTTGAAACAGAACACAAATTAACTTATTAACAGACTGCATGACATCAAATGAATTCCAATAGTGTTAACATCAACAGACCGTTTCATAGACAAGATCCAAATGGCACAACAAAGTGTATCTAAAGGACATTGAATGCGTATGATGGTAGATCTGATTTTTGTTAGATCTGGTACATGTAGGAACACATTTGTTCAGAGGTAAATGCACAATATCATTCATGCTTGCACTGAAAAACTAAACCTGGCACATTAAAAGTTGTAAACCTAACAGTATTGTACATGCCTGTTACATAGTCAAGTTATTTTGTTAGTAACCGCACGTAAGTTAATACCGTGCTGAAAAGGTCAATAGTCTGCAAAGTTCAGTGCATTAATCAGACTTTGGTTTCAGCAAGCAAGAATGATCACTGCATCATCATAAATAATTTTTCACGATGCCCACAAGAGCAACTGATTAGTATCTCATTACAGAAATACAATCAGAAATAAATATAATAATATCACCCATATTATTAGGATTCAACTGATAAATTCAAGACTCACCCAGACTCTGCTACAGTTTGCTGTGAGGGAAAGGAAAGTTTGCTTTTTATTTGTTGTACTTTGTATTACTTTACTATCTTTTTCTATTTTGCATACTGTTATTTGTTTTCTTTACACTGTGTTTTACCTGTATTCTGCTTTTAACTGCATAATAAAACTTGAAAAGAGACCACAGCTCTGCCTCTTGGAGTCCGAAAGAAATGTTTATCACCCTCCCAACTGTTCTTAAAAAACACTGTCTTTCTAGTTGTCTGCTCCTTATGTTAATTTGACCATATAGCTCATTTCCTCTCTCCTTTTCTGGCTGGTGTGAGTAAGCACAAAATTAACATTTTGTGAAACCACTCCCCTTCAACTATTTAAATGTATTGGCCATCTTACTCTATTCCATAGTACCAGAATAGAAAAGTGACCACCCCCTTTCAATCTATCTTGTTTTAAAAATAGTGACTATCCACTACAACTTAACTTTTTAGACAGGTAAAACTTAAGTTACCTACTTTCACATCTAACTCCTCTAGTGCACACTGCAGTGTTCAGGATAAACCATTTTTTTCATCTTACCTTTAAGCATCTATTGCAAGACCACCAATTACTGGAGAGCCCACATTCTACCTCTCAGTAGTCATCTTGGGATTAGTGCTTCTGTTTTCTCCTGGTGAGAGAAGGAGTGCAGTTACATTATTTCCTGGAGACTGTTGATCACCTGAAAGCTTAATAACTGCTTTATAGGTGACAGCTCGGAATCTGTGCTTATATTCTGATTCTGGTGAGAGTAGGAGCAGAGTGCACTGATTCCGGACTCATTCTGGTTGGAGAGTGAGTGCCTGTGCTTAATGTATCTGATTGGTCTGGTTGCTATTTGAGGCATCTACCAGAAAAAGACTACAAGCCTGCAGACCATTGCATCAACTGGGACAAGACCGTGGATCACCAAACAGGCCGTGTCTTGCTTCTCTTCTTGGGATTGGTGCTAACATTTTGCTTCTGGTGAGAGAAGAAGCAAAGGAGAATTGTACCCCAAAAGAGTGAAGCTGTGCTGAGACCAGCATTAGTAGTAGCCATTCATGCAACTCCCCTTTTTTCATTGTTATTGACAAGATAATTCTTTATTTTTCAGTAAGTACTGCTTGATTTCTTTCTAACTTCGGAATATTTGCCTAAATACTTCATCCTTAAATTTTCAGGGTCTGTGTATTAGTTTCCTCTCAAGTGCTTGACAGTGCTCTGCACAAACTCAGAAACCTTGAGTGACATTTTTCCTATAAAAGGACTATATAAGGAAACAGCTCTAGTACTCAGTAAGAACGACCATCCCTCCTGGCATGTCTAAAGGTCAGTTCCCTGTGCTTTCTCATATTAACCTGGTGAACTTGGGCATTTTGAAGCAGTGTAGCAACTGCCTCATGTACACATACATCCCTCTCCTCTTACCTCCCAACACTCAGACTTGTGAGAGTTGCACATATATCCAAATTGGAAGCTATGCACTCTCAAGCCAAGACTGGAATAGCTGGTCAAGAGGAGAAGGTCAACACCTGCACCACACCACATGCAACACATAGCCCTCCAGAACACCCACCATCACAGTTCTCACATAAAAACACAAACCACACACCCACCTTCGCGGAGGCTCTCAATAGAAAGCTACCCAAACAGCAGAGACCTCCAAGGCAGAAATGCACTGAACACCACAACACAGCACAAACCACAAGACACACAGCTCACCTACACAGTGTGCCCCTTAACTTAAGCCCCTAAGGCAAAACAGCTTGCCCAATACACTAATCATAGGTGACTCGATAGTGAGGCACACTGCTGTCCCACTCACTAGGTTGAATAAGGAGAAGGTAACAGTCAACTGTTTATCAGGTGCCAGAATCCAACACAAAACACACGCACTGCGGTCACTCCAAAACAAGTATGACTCTGCCACTGTCCATGTGGGTGTGAATGACCTGAGATGCACCTTCTTGGACTACATGAAAAGAGACATGGAGGAGCTCTCGGATTATTTGGCCCAAGCAGGTATGACCCTAACCTTTGCTGCATCCTACCGTTGCCCAGAATGACAATGTAGTACAAGCAGAAAATGATTAACAATTGGCTAAGTTTCTGGTGTCATTCTAAGGTGATCCAGTATCTGTCTGCTTGGGATGACATGACTGTCAGACCTCGATGCTTTGCCAGAGATGGCCTGCATCTGTCACCACTGGGTTTCCAAATACTGGCTAAGGCTCTTGCCACCCCTATAGTGCCTTTTTCAGGTGATGTTCCAAAGACCAAATTACCTCAGTAACAGTTATAAACAAATGCAATCTGAGGGTCATGCTGCTCAATGCTACAAGTCTAAAGCTCAAGATGCACTTGCTCGAAGCACTCCTCAAAATGGAGAACATCAACATTTGTACTGTAACAGAAACCTGGTTTAATGCAGTAGAAAGCACCCCTGCGCTACCAGGCTATAACTCATTCCACACCTTTCGGCCTCAGAACATGGACCAAAGCTCCAAAGGTGGTGGTGTCTCCATATTTATAAAGGATATGCACACCTCCAAACTAGCAGCCCAGCATAATGCATCTGAGATACTACAGTTACAACTAACATTGGGTAAAATGGCGATTCAGGTTGTAGCCTGCCATAGGTCCCCAACCATGCCCCACAATTCTCACTCCATGTTCCTAAGCACCCTGGAAACTATTAGGGGCCAACCCAACACTCTCCTACTAGGTGACTTCAACTAACCCTCCATCAACTGGAAAAACGACTCATACACCAAACACTCTGCTTGTGCTATTCTGACGAGGTCATAACAAGGCCGAAATATGCATATCCATAGCCAGTGGGGGTTGGCTTTACTGGCCTGAAATTCTCCATTAAAACAACTTCAAAAGTAAAAGTCATGGGCAATAAATAGGGTTGGGAGGGTGGCCTAATGGTTAAGGTGTTTGCTTTACAAACACAAAGTGCAGGGTTTGTCGCTCACAAGGGATAATTAGCTGGGCTTAAAATGGCTCGCAAGGGCAGTTAGCTTAGTACTAACCTATGAATCACTGACCCAATACTTCCTGGAATTCATCACTTCCAATGCCCACGACCAGCTCATTCTTACACCCACTAGAGGAAGCAACATCCTTGACCTGGTTATTACTAACATGGGCAACCATTGCTATACACCAACAGTCAATTCCTCCCTAGTTAGATCCAACCACAAACTAATCACCATGGAAATCCACATCTCACCCACACCCCCCGCTAAGATAACCACCATGAAAAACTTCTCCAAAGCTGACTTTGGTCTCCTAAAAACAGAGATGGCTAACTTCACGGCACCCATGTAAATGAAAAATAGATGCATGACTGCCGAATCATACAGCAATGCACTGTATGAACATGTACATAAATGCATTGAACTAGCCACACCCAACAGAACCAAGACACTCTCCTCCAAAAAAAGGAAGCCATTCTGGTGGTCCCCTGCCATTAATAAACTCTACAATAGAAGGAAGAAACTGTTGCAGAAAAAGGTGAAGTCCCAAGACTGGAAAAACTCCCTTACTAGTCTCAATAAAAAGTTGACCTCCCTCATCAAAATCTCTAAAGCCAGCTATGAAGGCAGAATAGTGGCAGACACTAAAAACAACCACAAAACCTTCTATAGTTATATCAAGAATCTCCATGGCAATACCCAGGTTTGCTCTGAGTTACTGCACAATGGTATCTCGTATACTGAGCCAACAGATATTGCCAACATACTGGTTGACAGATTCAGTGCCAATTTTACTCATCCCACCCCAAAGGACCAATCACAATACTGGAGGAATGCCAGGCACCCAGCATTAATGCAGCACAGGTTAAAGTTGCATTGTCCAAGGCCAAGAATACAGCTTCCATGGGACCCAACAATATCTCTGGATGTGTTCTACATGAACTACAAAGTGAACTGGCACCACATCTGTGTGCCGTGTTCAATCACAGCCTCACCTCAGGCTTTGTCCCTACCGAATGGCGCACTGCTACAGTCATCCCTCTCCACAAAGGGGGAGTGATTACAGACCCTGGGAATTATTGCCCCATTAGCCTGACGAGTCTGATATGTAGGGCTATGGAGTGCATCATCATGGACCTAATTAACAAGGATATAGGGAATCTCCAAATTCTAGATCAGACTCAATTTGGTTTTGTGAAAGGTGGATCATGCCTGCTCAACCTGGTTGACTTCTTTGAGTCAATCACCAGAGCTGTGGATGAGGGCAAGGCAGTTAATACAGCCTACCTTGATTTGGCCAAGGCCTTTGATACCATACCCCACTCAGGAATTATTGATAAACTCACTAAACTAGGCATCAACCCCTATATCACTAGGTGGGTTGCAAATTGGCTCACAGATAGAACCCACAGTGTGAAAGTAGCAGACTCCAAGTCAGACTGCTGACCAGTCATGATTGGAGTCCCACAGGGATCGGTCCTGGGTCCTCTCCTGTTTGACATCTACTTCTCAAAAGTCCAGGCCAACACGGAGGGAGTCTGGCTAACCAAGTTCGCAGACGACTGCAAGCTGGGAGCGATTATTAACTCCCCAAGTGATGTAGACATCCTACAGAAAGGCCTCACAGAGCCCAATGACTGGTGTTGAAACCATGGCCTTAAGCTTAATGCCAAGAAATGTGTCATCATCCCCTTTGGGAAAAACCCACTGAACACTGAAGGGGTTATAAGAGATCTGGGGACACAGGTTGACAGCAACCTCTCCTTCGACCACCACATTGCCACTGTGGTCAGAAAGTCCTTCTATGTGGCACATCTCATTACCAAGGGTTTTGCATCCAGGAAGAAAGAGGTCATCATTTCTCTACTCTTCCCTCATTAGGCCAATCATCGAGTATAATGCCCCATTTGGTATGTACCTCATTATTCACATGCAACAGCTGGAAAGGCTACAAAAGTACCTCACAAAGAGGATCCTAGGCCTTAAACACATGTCCTACATGGACAGACTCAAAAAAAAAACTCCAGCTATTCTCTGTCTCATATTGTCTAATAAGAGGTGATCTTTGCTTGACTTACAAAGCCATGTCTGACCCAGCTCTGTTAGAAATGCTACATCTAAAGAAATCCCAATCCTTCCGCACCACATGCTCCAGAGACCTCAACCTCATTATCACAATCAACAGAACATGCTGGAGGGACAGGTTCATAACCCAAAGACTGCCCATATTCTGAAATAGACTTCCTATATGTGTCAAGCAGAGCACCTCACTGGCCCTCTTCAACAGAAATCTTGATGAGTCGATGGGAAATAGAAAGTTCAGCCCGGGGATCACTCCAGTGGCACTACTTGATAGAGGCAGTGGGAACTAATGTTGGGCGGCATGATGCCAGGGCACTTCTATGGGCTAGGCTTGTAAAGACTCCAGGGCCATAAGCCTAGTACACACCTATGAACCTATAAGTTAGCAAACTTGACCAATCACTTGAACTGGCACTAAAGAACTCTGTACGGTGCATGAGCATAACAATATCTTCTTACCAGCCAAGCTCCTCTAAAGGCCATGGTATAAGACTACACCTATAGATCATTAGCGACACTTGAATGCTGACACAGATCGGGCCAGAGGACTAAATTTCATATCTGACTTCATCTCACACATTTCATGAATCTCCTGCAGCACTAATGCTTATGGCTAAATATTAATTGTTACATCTCATGTCCTTCTAACCTCCCCAGACATCTCTGTGCACAAAAGAACCAGGTGTTTTAAGTTTCGTGACTAACTTGCCCCAAAATACTTCACAGCATGATGACTTCCCAAGTTAAATAAAATCCATCATAATCACTATTGTTACTCTCTCTCCCCAGAAAGCCCTGCTATTTATCTACTAGGGCTGGCAAGCTCCATCTCCTCCCAAGACTAGCTTTCACTATTGCCACATGATTCTCTACATTTCCTGCTATGTTTTTACAATAAAAGTCCTTAAATAACTAAAATGTGCAATCATTCAGTAATCAATTGCCTTCCTACCTCTATAAATGCTAGATATCTTGCTTGGGGATATTCCATCAGCCTATTCAGCAAGAAATGTCTCTGCCATCTCTTCAAATTACTTTTATCTGTGCCTTTGCTCACCAACTGCTCACTTTTTTCCTTTTTGTTTACAGAAAGACTCCTGAAATTCCTCTCTCAGCCTTTGTTTATCCTTCAACATTTCCTTTACTGCTTTCACTTTTTGTCACCTCACACTATTGTGTTTGTTCAACAACCATTTATTAGTCCCTACAACATTGACTTGCCTCTTTACTCACACTGAAAACAATTCTCTTGACATCTTAATACAAGACATAATACCACCTAATAAAATGCCACCCCCCCTTACAGATCACTTGTACACGTGCCTCCGTATGCCTTAACTTGTGTAATTCGTTTAACCCTTCAAATTTAAACTAGCTCCCTAAACCTCAAAGTACCTTCTTTCATCCCAGCAGTCCCTATGATTACATAAAGGGAAACAGTTATTGTACAAGACATCCCTAATCAAAATTTCACAGACAACCATTTCCTCCAACAGCCTAAACAACAATAAGAAATAGGCTAGGGTGTGAACTATGTTCCTTTAACTTCAAAGTGAAGACATGCTCCTTAGAATGTTTATCTTCCAACAATTCTCTGAAAGGTAAAAAAAAAAAAAAAAGTGCAGAATTTCTTCAAATTAATACTTAGCTTACTAAGCTCGATGTATTGAGAGTAGATGTATTTTCTGATATATTGACTCCTGATGAAGGGGTATAAACTCATACATAGATACGACCTGAAACAGTAAACCAATCCTTTCTTCTTGCTATTCTTTTTAACCTCAGTACTCTCACAACTACCTATAACCACATTCCTGACACTCCTACAGTCCTCCACAAATATGACCTCATTATCCTTTCATTTCACTGCATTCCTGTTAAGGTAGCAAAGAATTGTCAAATCCCCATATAGGACAGAAATCCACAATCACCACACAGCTCCCACCCTCCTCTCCATTCCTATAGTTAAATACCTTACTAAACAGTAAAGCTACCCGACTCTCTTTTCTTTCAACATCTGGTGCTACTAACTGCCCAACAAAAAGAACCAGTGGCATTATCAAAGAGAGGTTTGTATTCTGTTTCCCGCGCTGTGCAACAAACAGATCACTTGTGCATGTGCCTCTGCCTGATTCCCTCTCCTCCCACTCTCCCAGCTCATTCTACTTTAAACATTCCTATCACCTCCCATAACACACCTACACCAACCCTCCCCTTAAAATAAAATGACAACTGTTATATAAAAGACAAATAGCCTCAGCCACCCCAACCACCACATTTCATGTACTCTAACAAGCAATTGTTAAATAGATTACTGTCACATACTCCCTAACATATATAAAACATACACAATCCACTGAAGCAATTTTATTTCCCACTGACATTAACCCATCACCTTTAATACTACCATATGCCATTAATCCTCAGGGTCCACTCTCTACATTTCACACAGTCTTCAGTACTTCTGACCTTTCAAAATGCTCAACATACAGACAGCTACTTCTCAACTACTTGTACCTCATGCCACATAAGCCTATCTACTCAAATTTCATGCCCACATACCTACCCCACACATCTGCACATGTTCTCAGAAGAGTCACTCTATACATCTCCTAAGGTATTCTCTACCTCCCAAGTGTACTTGCTTAACATCAGGTATCTCTTACCTAAAACAAAGAGACAAGCACCCATGCCTGTTTACTGTCTATTGCAAATCTATGCTTCCTCAACTGTGCATACCCTTGTTACTCTGGAGATATTCATCTAAACCTTTGCCCTTTCACTTCTCCAGCATCTTGCATCCACAATTCATCCCCCAAATAACTCCACCTTAAAACCCTTTTGCTTAAGTATGCAAAATATCTGCAACGAAATAAGTGAATTTCATTTCTGGATGGCACAACTTGTTCCAGACATGTCTGCCCTCACAGAGGAAACCTAGCTAAAATCAAGCACTAAAAACACTGAAATTACTCAACAGAGCTATAACATACTCTGACTAATTCACACAGTCAAAACAGAAGCGGCTATGATATATTTGGACTCCTTACATATTCAACAATATACACCTATGATATTCATAAATTTAGTAATGTTGAAATACTGATTACTATACTTCATCTACACCAAATTAAATCTGAGAGGTATTTATAACTCTCCCCAAAACTACCCCACCACACTAGACTATCCTCTCCAGGGTATAAGCAAACATCAAACATAAAAACATTATACTTGGTGATGTCAGCATTAACTGGGTAACCGCTAAGACTCATTAATTGAACCTTTACAACTTTGCACAACTTCTTGAAGTCCCAACGTGCTTTAAAAAAACCTTACATTCTTTCTCAGCTGTGAATTAGATCCTTAAAACCACACCTGTCACTCATCCCGTGTATTCAAATGAGACGCCGAGGCACTGTGATGGGTTCAAGTTATTTATTGTACATAAACACATCAGGAGTTGTAAATGGAACATATATTTAAGCTAACCGACGACTAATTACTTCAAACGCATGTGCATCTCCATTCATGCCTGCATTCACTATGGCTGACTATACAAAATGGCACTGATCTTGCACATGCTTAATAACCTATATGCACGTGCTATCTAGATACAGTGGCTGACTAGGTACAATGCACACAATGATGTAAATCCTCTCTCTTTGATTTGTTCGACATGCAATATGAGAACAAAATATTTTCATAAGCTAGATATCACATCAAAAGATAACAACAAATAAAGTTCAAGTTGCTGTGTACTTTGAAATGGGTCTGGAAATTCTAACTGATTTGGTCACATAAAAACTTTGATGGGGTTTAGCAACAGGGACAGTCTCTGGGGAGTCTTTTACAATTGGAACTTCGGGGATTATATCAGGAACACGAAGTACAATGTCCTCTGGAATTTGAACAAATGTAGAGTCTCTCTGAGAAATATGTCTCTGGCACAGGCAATCTGCTGCATCACTGGTTCGGAGACTGGCAATATGTGCCTTCGGTTCTTTCTGAAATCCATTCCATCAGATTGTATGATGTAAGATCTTGGCTCTTCATAGATATTTTTAACAATCCCCACTCGATCATATCCTTTAGATGTTTGCATTCTCTCTCTTTATCTTAACGGTCTAAGTGGTTTGCTGCATTTATTGTAATACAACTTCTGTGACCGGCGTTTTTTCAAAAGTTGGGTCTTGACCATTCTGTTGTTCTTTGCATTTGGAATCAGTAATTGTTTGCTGATCAGAAGAGTTTTTCTAGTTTGTCTGGACATCAATCTCTGAGCAGGTGAACCAATCAAATTATCTCGAGAAATGTTTCTAAGATTAAGTAGGTTAAGAAAAACATCGGTACCATCTCTCTTGGATTTCACCAACAAACGTTTTGCACTTTGAACTGCATGCTCAGCTAATCCACTGGACTGTGGATACTCAGGACTACTAGTAACATGGACAAAGGCCAAGACTCAGCAAAATTCTTGAACTGCTGACTTGTAAACTGTGCACCATTGTCATAGACGATGTTGTGCAGACTACAATGAACAGAAAAATGTCTCTTCAATTTCATAATGACAATGCTGGATGTTAAGAAGGTAAATTTCAAACCAATTCAAATAAGAGTCTACTAACACTAAGTAATAATCCAATCTTCCAAGCGAAGGGTAACACTAAGTAATGTTGACCATTCCATTCGAAAATATTAGTAGCAACTGTCGACCATGGTAGTTAAGGAATCTGGTTTAGCTGAAGTGGTTATTTTTGTTGGTGTGATTTAGTACTATTGCAAACAGAACATGCTAGAGATTTCCTCTCTATATCTTTTGGCACAGACGGCCAAAATACTATGCCTCTTGCCCTTCTTTTGGTGGAGTCAGTACCCAGGTGATCGCAATGCAAAACTTTGATATATTCCTGCTGCAAAGCTGAAGGAATTACCTCTTTAGGACCTTTCATGATGATTCCATCTTCCATCATGAGCTCATCTCTGAAGAGAAAATATTTCTGTATGTTAAGTGGTAATTTAGTTTGTCATGCTGGTCATCCTTGACTGATAACATGTTTCAGCTTCTACAGAATTGGTTCTGAGGCTGTGTGATTTCCAAGTTCATCAAGATGTGATGAGGAAACATTTTTGACTTACATGACTTCAAAGTCTACTTTCTCATTGTCATGCTGTTCTGTTGTTTGCTTGGGTGCTCTTAACAAAGCATCAACAAAAGGATAGAAATTTGCCTTTTGCACAGACAATATTGAAAGTGTACTTTTGCAGTTTTACCATCATACACTGCATGAATGCTGGGGCTGTATGTATTGGCTTTTTTACAATTGTCAAAAGAGGTTGGTGATCAGTCTAATCACTGAACTTAGAACATGCGAACAATATTGCCAAAAGCTCTTTTCCAATTTGTGCACACTGCATTTCAGTTTAGGTTAAAGTTCTGGATATGTAGACTACTGGTATGCTTTTCTTGAAGACATGCTGCAGTAAGATCATACTTTGAAGCATCACAAGAAGGAGTTACAGGTTTGTGAATCATATGTCAATGCGGGTGGACTGGCAATTTTCTGTTTCAGAATGTCAAATGCTTTTTGGTGATGTTCCAAAAAGGATCAGGTTACATTTTTGCATGTCAACTCATGTAATGGTGCTGAAAAGCTCACTCAGGTATGGGATGAACTTTCCTAAATAGTTGACCATACCAAGAAAATGTTGTAAAGATGTGACATTTTCTGGAACTGGGATCCCAAGAATTGCTGCTTGCTTAGACTGATCTGGTTGTAAGACAGAACTGGTAAACAAATGATTCACATAAGTAACTTCTTTCAGTTTGAATTTACACTTCTAAGGATTCATTTTAAGATTAACTTCATGGGGATGGTCTAGAATTTTCTTGAGGTTTTTATCATGTTCGACCTCACCATTGCACCGTACAATAATGTTGTCTACTACGATAGCACATGGATAACCTGAAAAACTTTGTTCCATCGCACTTTGAAATACTTCACTGGTAGAATTTATCCCAAATGGCATTCTCAAGAATCTGTATCTACCAAATGGTTTACTGAAAGTGGTTAACGATAAAGATTTGTAATCCAGCAAAATTTGTCAAAAGGAACTTTTTGCATCTAAGACTGAAAAAATAGTGGCGTTTGGCATGATAGTGGCTGCTACTTCTACTGTGTGCATCGGATGATGAAGACGTTTTGTTTAAATCTCTCGGATCAATACATATTTGAATATCATCTGAGATTTTCTTATAAGCTGCAGCCATGGAGGATACCCATTCAGTCATTTTTTTTACTGGGGTTATTACACCTAAATTCACCATTTTATCAAGCTCTGCTTTTACTTTGCTCTGCACTGCTATCGGAACTTGCCTTGCTGGACTGACAACTGGGCTTATTTCATGGATGGAATATGTGACTGGAAGTTTACCAAGCTCGTCTGTGAAAACATCAGCATATTCACTAAAAATATTCGGTGTAAAACTAGCATTGTTGTTCAGACTTATATGGTGGACCTCTTTATTAAATTAAATCAGTCCCATTCACAAATTGTTTTTGAGGCCTAACAATGACTGCACGTGTCTTTTAATTAAATAAAACTGCAAGTCATTGCTGTTTCAAGCAGAATGGCATTTGAGAACTACTGTGCCATCAGTTTGAATCTCTTCACCACCATAAGCAACTAGTTTTGCACATTTTGCTGAATCAAGTTACTAACCAGCTTTTACCTTGGCAAACATTCGTGCTGATATAACATTGCACTTGGATCCGGTGTCTACTTTAAGCTCTGTAGGTTTCCCATTAATCCGAATAGTACAAAGTATTTCACTCTTTGCTGCCATCTGATGATCTACTGTGTTAACTGTTTCAACGATTACAGAGACATCATCAACATAGAAAGTTTTGTCTCAGCTCTCTAGCTGATCTACTTGCTTCTTCGGATGCTCTCTTTTAATACAAGTATGTGCCACTTTAGACTTACAAATCTTTCTCATTGCATCACTATTAACACCACACACAAGCCTGTCTTTTATCAACTCATCTCTCAGATCACCAAATCTGCACGTTTTTGCTTACTTCTCAAGTTGGTAATATATGCTGCTATAGTTTCACCAGACTTCTGACTTCTTGTGTAAAACACGTGCCTTTCCATTGTAATATTCATTTGAGGGTTGCACATTTCTCTAAATTTATGTTTTAAGCACTCAGAGTCTTCCCACGTTTCAGCCTGTATCACAATATGGTGCTTCTCCCTATCCCCTGCATACATGGCAGGTGCATACACAAATGAATGTTCCCTCTCAATGGCTTCTGAACCAGCTAAATTAAGAAGTATGAATACCTTTGTACATGCGTCTTTATCAGAAAATGCAGCCAGTATGAAAATATATTCTTGCTCAAACACTTGCCAGTTCTCAGCAATATTCATATCAAACACCAGCGGTCCAGGTCTACAAAATCCCTCTGCCATAACAACAAAATATGTTTAAATATAAGCATAGACCACGTACTTGTAATTATGCTTAAATGCGCTACAATCTCTCAGAAAAAAAGCGTTAGTTTAACAGTGCAATCACTGCGAACACTCCATACACTTTTGATACTTGGAAAAGTTTCAGTCAATGCGAAAAAGTAGTACACCTCAAAAAAAACTGTTGTTTTAGCATTTTTGTACATCTTAACACATCAGAAATTATTTTGAACAGTTTTGCATTTACTTTGTATATGTTTATAAGTATGTCGCAATTTCGGACATTGTGTTTATCTTGGTAATTATTGTGAATGTTCTGAATGCTTCAGCACACATTCGGCGACTGAAAAATCATTTAAGTACCTTTGAATAACCACTGAATTGTTTGCGAGTCCGCTCCTGTACATTTCTATGCTTCTAACTTCGTGACTTATGGTTTGCTAGTTGAAGCAGCTTCGGATCCCATTCTAACATCATCTCATTCGTCTTGTGTACATACACACATCAGGAGCTGCAGCTGAAACATATAATTAAATTCATGCCTGCATTCCCTCTGGCTGACCATACAAAATGGCAATGATCTTGGACATGCTCAGTAACTTATATGCACGTGCTATCTAGCTAAAGAGGCTGACTAAGTACAATACACACAATGATCTACAACCCCCACCCCCACAAAAAATCTTCCAAAGTTGCTCAATACCTGATAACACTAGTGACCACCACTCAGCTTATGGTATTAGAAATTACAAGAATCCATATTTCCCCCATGATAAAACAGTCTGCAATACAACTCATGTCAGCATCAACTCTTTCATAGATCCACTTAAATAAACTGTCATTAGCTAAAACATCTCACACTAGACAAAGCAACCAAAAACATTAACATGATTTACTTAGATACCGTAAATGCTCAAGCACTCAAAGAATAAAACACATCACAACCAACCCTGCAACGTGCTCAACACGGGACATAAACAACAAGGAAAAAAAATGAAAGCAGTGGCAACAGAACCAGACACCTCAGGCCTTCCAATACTTCAGAAATATTTGCAAAGAAGTCAAATCCTTGGTTAAAATAGACAAAATATCATACTCAAATATGCCACCAATACATGTAACCCTGTATGAACTGCAGAAAAAGGAATTCTGGGCACCTTGCAGGTATGAATAAGAGCACTCTTGGCTAACATCAAAAACAAACCATGCTAATTTCACGAACTTTAATTATGCTATGACTTAGAAATGGGGTCTATTCCTGTCAACGTATGGAAAAAAATTAAGCATTTGGAGAAATTTAACTCCAATTATTATTTGTCCTCAAAAAGTGTCTGCTACAACCTCTTAATAAAATTTTCTTTCACTAAATATGTTTTTGGAGCTTTTCTCTCCTTGACCTCCACTGAAAAGGGGACTTGCATGACCCAGTCAGACATTCCCAGTAACCAAATGCAAAGGCCTTTCTATTATGGTCATATACATTCCCAGGCAACAATATTCCTATACTAGAAGATATTCTTGCCTGGGCAACCAACAATATTACAAATGAAACAATCATCCTAGGTGATGTTAATATAAACTAGCTCAATATCTCCAATCACAACCCCTCTACCAACATCAATCTTCACATCCATACTCAGCTAATTTCTGCTATACCAGACCTGACATTAATAACAACAATGGTTCAATCCTGGACTGGATTATGGTTTCAGACCCTAATAAAATCTCTGCCTCTGGAACACTGCCAAACAGTATTAGTGACCATTCACCAGCATTCATAATACTAAGTCCACCTCTGTACCAAACATTCACAAATATAAGCATACCAGAGATCTCTCTTACTTCTCCCCAAATATCTTTAATGGCATCTTGCACAATACTAATTGGAGTCCACTAAAATATCTCCCACTCAGTGAAGCTGTGGAATTCTTTAATTCCACATTTCTTAGGATCTTAAATAGTCTCTCCCCTCTCCGGCTAAAAAAGAGTTAAGGTAAAACATGCCAGCTGGCTTACCAAGTCCACCAAGCAAATTATGTATGGTAGGGACAAAGCCTGGAAAGCCTGGCAGAAAAACAAAAATCCTTCCAACCTCATGCAATATAAACAACTTCGTAATCAGGCAAAACTTCTAGTTTGTCAAAAACAAAAGAGAATACTTCCAAACACTTCAAAACCAAACTAATCAAAATACCAAGAACGTTTGGGGAAGCTATCAACTCCCTACTCCATCCAGGTACTAACTATAATCCATGCCCAAACCCAGAAAAACCACCCACTGAGTTAGCATCCCTCTTTAACTCACATTTTATCAACACCATTGCCAAGCTTACTACCACCTTCCCACCTATCAATGCAATTCAACAAGAATCTGCTTCAGCATATCCATCTCTTACCCAGCTACCTACCTTCTCGCTCTCAACCATACTAATCTCCACCATACAAAAACTTCTTAGTAAATTAAAGCCATGCTCCAATGCCCCAGATAACGTACCTGCAGAATTCTTACAACTATCAGCCTCCTCCATTGCATACCCCATCAGTATTCCCCTTAATAGGTCCATTCTGGGATCATGTGTACTTGATATCTGGAAAAAAGCATTTGTTCCCCCACTTCATAAAGGTGGTAACAACTCTGATATCTCCAATTTCCAGCCTATTGCCATTCTCTCTCCCATCTCCAAGATATCAGAGAAATGCAGTCATACTCAGCTCCTTTGTTATCTACTCATTTAGGCCTGGACACGGCACTAGCACCACTCTCATTTCCTTCTTGGACACGGTCAACAGAGTGAGAGATGCTGGCTCCATAGTCTCCGCACTCTTTCTTGACCTATCAAAAGCATTTGATACAGTATTCCACCCCCTTCTGCTTACCAAATTCTCCAACCTTGGTAACTCTCCCACTACCATATGCTGGTTCTCTAACTACCTTACCAATAGGCAGCAATCTACTACATGGCAACATTCCTCCTCCCCCCCTTTCTTAAACACTAACACAGGGGTACCCCAGGGTTCTATACTGGGTCCCCCTCTATTCAATATATTTGTCAACAACTTCCATACCACTCTTACCCACAGTACGGTTATCCAATATGCAGATTATTCAACTATCTGCTCTTCTAAATCTGTCTCCGAACTACAGCGTCTTACTCGAGCAGCATTTACTTCAACTGAAACCTGAATGTCTTATAACCATCTTGCCCGTAACCCTGGTAAAACTAAAAAAGAAGTTATGTTCTTACCATAATGTTCCATCTGTGTTGTTGATCTTCATTCATTCATGATGAATGGGTTTTGTTTTCGTCTTCGGAACTGACTCAGCCGATATACAAGCTCGTGCCAGCCAAAAACTCTCAAGCTAAGAATACCCATAGTGCCCCTCTCCTTTCCTCCTCAGATCGAGTCTGCCCATAAGAAGAAAAGCAGAGGCTTTGTCTGAGCAAATGCCGTATTAAGTAACCAGGACCAAGTCTGAACCTCCAGGAGTCTTTCATAGGGGGTAGGAGGGTGGGATGTCATGAATGAATGAAGATCAACAACACATATGGAATGTTATGGTAAGAACAAAACTTCTTTATCTGATGTTGTTAATCTTCATTCAATTCATGATGAATGGGACAGAGTCCCTAGCTACTTTATGTCCCGGGAGGCCCTATGGAAGGACATTCCTGAGCACCAATGAGCTGAAGGATGATTCCCCCCTGGAGACCAAGTCCAATTTGCAATGAGTGATAAAGGTATGAGGGGTAGCCCAGGAGGCTGCTGCGCAAGTATCATCCATAGAAGCTCTGGAGTGGAAAGCTACTTAAGTAGCCAATGATCTAGTTGAATGAGTTTTGATTTTAGTGGTTAAATGCACTTTGTTCTGTTGATAAACAAAGGAAAGTACTGTTGTGTACACTTACCATAAATGTAGATGCTCGAGTGTATTCACTGTTGCACTCATCACATTTGGGTTATCCCTGCCAGGGTAGCCCTCGGCCGACCCGAATACCAGAGATTTAGTATTTCTACATCGGTTGCTGTCACTTGAAGACTGACGTCAGGTTGTCAGTGGTATAAAGTAAGGCAGCCGATGCCATTACATCAGTTTTTCTTGCCCTAACCTGTCAGGAACCCCCAAAGTAGGAAGCCAGGTTCTGGTGAAAGAACCCTACCAGTGGAAAATAAATACCAATATGTCCCTTGTAAGGGAAGGAGAGCAAAAAGGAAGAATGGTAGCAAAAGGAGAAAGAGAAAAAAGGGGGCTGGAGGGAGGGAAACCAGGACTACAACAGTGAATACACTCAAACATCTACATTTATGGTAAGTGTACACAAATGTACTATGCTCTTCGTGTTTCACTGTTGCAGTCATCACATTTGGGTAGATTCTCAAAGCTGAGGAAATGGGTGGAGGCAGTCAAGGAAGCTATGGGCTGGCCAGGATGCCCTGCAAAACTGCAGAGGCAAACCCTGCCCTGGATTTGGAGAAGAGAAGCAGGTGGTAATGCTTGGAAAAAGTGTGAACAGATGTCCAGATGGCAGCCTCTGAGGAAAGCTGCAGAGGTGGAGGCTGCTCTGGTGGAGTGTGTCCTTACTCCCTTGGGGGGAGGGCTTACCATGCTGTTTGTAGCAGAAATGGATGCAGTGTGCTATCCATTTGGAAATGGTTTGCTTGGAGATGGCTTTGCCTTCTGCCTCTGTAGCAAAGCTAACCAGCAATTGATCTGAGATTCTGAAGGATTTAGTCCTATCCAGATAGTATCTGAGCTGTATGTGCACATCTAGAGAGTGAATAATCCTTTCCCCCTTGTTCTGGGGATTAGGAAAGAAGGTGGGCAAATAAATAGATTGGTTGACAGCCACATTGGACACCACCTTGGGCATGAAGGATGGGTTAGTTTTGAGGGATACCTGGTCTGCATGGAAGGTGATGAAGGGATCCACAGCCATGAGTGCTTGCAGCTCAAAGACTCTTCTGGCTGAAGTGATGGCCAGAGGGAAGGCTGCCTTCCAGGAGAGAAATTTTAGTTCTGCAGAAGAAGGTGCTTTGAAAGGAGGCAGGGTGAGCTTTTCCAAGACAAATTTAAGGTCCCAAGCTGGTGTTGGTGCGCTTCTGGGGGGCCTCAAGTTGCTAGTTCCTCTGAGGAACTGTTTGATCAAAGGGTGTGAGAAATGGGGCTGCTCAGTAAGAAAATGAGCAGAAACAGCAGAGGCATGAATTTTTATAGAGGAGAAAAAGAGACCACTGTGTAGCAAGTCAGCTAAGTAATCCAGGAGGAGGGGGGTGGAGGGCTGTGCTGTACTGGCCCCCTTAGCCTGGATCCAGGTGCAGAACCTTTTCCATTTATCTGCATAAGACTTTCTGGTGCTAGGGCATCTGGCCTCATGGATAACATCCAAAACCTGTTTACTGGGGATGGCAGATTGGTTCGGGTTAGGGAATAAGCCAAGCTGCCAAACTGAGTGTCTGCAATTGGGGATGCATGAATTCCCCTTCCCTCTGGGTTAGGAGGTTTGGAATCTGAGGAAGATGCCATGAAGCCAGTAGGAACAGGCTGCACAGCAAGGGGAACCAGTGCTGCCGGGGCCAGTCTGAAGCTACAAGAATGGTCCTTGGTTTTTCCTCCCTTATTTTGAGCAGTACCCTGGGGATGAGAGGTAGGGGAGGAAAGGAATAGAACGAGAAGTTGACCCAAGGGAAGGACACGGCATCCACTTTCCAAGCCATGCAGTGATGCTCCCTGGTTTAGAATTTGCTGAGCTGATGGTTGGTCTGGGAGGCAAAGAGGTTGACCTTCAGGGTTCCCCATTTCTGAGTTATTAAGGTCAAGGTACTTCTGTTAAGCTGCCACTCGTGTGGATCCAGAAGGTTTCTGATTAATTGGTCTGCCAGGGAGTTGAGAGAGCCTGGTAGGTATTGTGCTAACAGGTGTAGCTGCATGGAAGAGGCTGTAAGCCAAAGGGTCATGGCCAGCCTGCATAGAGGGTAGGAGTGAGTCCCTCCCTGCTTGTTGATGTACCACATCACAGTGGTGTTGTCTGTTTTGATCAGGATAACCCCTGGATTGAGAAGGAGTTTGAAATCTATCAAGGCGTGCTGCTGCACAGCCATCATCTCTTTTTGACTGATGTGCAGGAGGATTCGCTGTGGGCTCCAGTGGCCCTATATGCACCTGCAGTCCAGGTGTGCACCCCAAGCATAATCTGATGCATCTGTGGTGAGGGTCTAGGCAGCAGGGGGTGGGGAGAAGGGCAGTCCCTTGTTATGGGAGCATGCTGTTGCCCACCAAAGAAATTCCTTTCTGAGGCAAGGAGTTATAGGTAGAAGAGTTTTTAGGTCTTGCGAGTGTTGACACCAAAGGCTCTTTAGGTACCACTGAAGTTTCCTCATATGCAGTCTGGCATATGGAATGAGGAGTATGCAAGATGCCATGAACCCCAGAGCTTGCAGGATTTTCCTTGCAGAAAGCTGGGGCCTGGTGGCCAGTTGAGAGAAGTAGGCGGACAGGAAAATTTGTTTCTCTGGCGTAAGGTATGTCATCTGGGATGCTGTGTCCAGACTTGCTCCCAGGAAGATTATCCTTTGGGTGGGCACCTGTTTTGATTTCTTTTCATTGACTGTGTACCCTAGGGAGGTTAGCAGGCCGTTTACAAAGGCCAGGTTGCTTGAACAGCTTTTCCTGGCTGTCTGCCTGAATAAGGCAGTCATCTAAGTAGGGGTAAATTTGAATATTTCTTTGTCTGCAAAAGGCAATGGCCAGAGCCAGGCATTTTGTGAAAACTCTGGGAGCAGTAGATAAGCCAAAGGGAAGCACAGAGAACTGAAAGTGTTTAGATCCTGCCCTGAAGCGGAGATATTTTCTGCATGATTCCCTGATAGGAATGTGGAGGGTGGCTAGCCAAACATCCTTAGAGAACATGGGCAGCAGCTGCTGAAGACTGTGCATTTTGAATTTTGGGATCACTAAGAAGGTGTTTAGAATGGATAGATCGAGGATGGGGCACCAGGAAAAGTCTGGAGTAGAGGCCTTGGCCTATCTGTTCTGCAGGAACGTGCTCTACTGCCTTCAAAGAGAGCAGGGAAAGGATTTGCTTTTGAGCCTCTGCCCACTGATTTGGTGGTAGATCTGGGAACCCTTTTGGGGTTGGAAGGGTGTGGAAGGATAGTTTGTATCCCTGAGACACAATGTTCAGAATCCATTGCTCCTTGGTAATGGTGGCCCTTGTGCTTGAGCGAAAGGAGAGTTTTCCTCCTAAGGGTAAGTGAGAGTGAGCAGAGGGGAGGTTGGGAGGAGGTGAGTCATTGTGAGTTCTTACCATAAGGGGGTTTTGAAGTGGTGGTAGTACACTGCTTAGATTTCTGCATTCCCTGGGGCTGCTGTCTGGGGGGGGGGGGGTCTAGGCTGGGCCTGTTTACTTGGAGCAGGAAAGGACCAATGTTTGGAGGGAAAATGCCTGCTGAACCTAGGGGGCTGGACCTGTAAGAAATCTTTAACTGTTTGCATAGATTTTGCTTTTTCTTCCATCTTTTTTAAGACCTCTTCTGCCTTAGTGCCAAATAAGTTATCTTTGTGCAAGGGGGCATCCAACAATTTAGATTTGACATGGTCTAGCAGGGGTTGTTCCTTAAGCCATGCATGTCTTCTAATGACAGATCCAGTGCTTGCTGCCCTGCAGGAAGCTTCTAGGGCATCAAAACCACAGTGCAGTGTGTTTAGTTACTTGACTTGTAGAATGCAGTAAGTCTTGTAAATCTTTAGATTCTGCCCAAGCAAGGAAGGAAGACATTTTTTGTTTATGGAGTTCCAAGGTACGGTGCGGATATTTAAGCATATGGATCTATCAATTTAGTGCCCTGATAGCAAGAGTAGCTGAGGTGTATACTTTTGTACCCCATCTGTCCAATGCTCAGGAATCCCTATCTGAGGGGGTGGGATTTTTAGCAGAGGTCGCTTTAATCCCTTTTGGCCCTTGAGAAATGACCTCAGGGTCAGCTGTTGGGAGTTTTCAAAAGATATTTGTGTGAGTCTGGGACTCTGTAGTACCTGTCTGGTTTTCTGGGAGCAGGAGGTAGGGTGTCAGGAATCAAGCTGGATTCAAGGAAAACATCATCCACCACATCCAGGACTGGGGGGGGGGGTGGCCAAGTGTCTGTGTTGCGGAAGATCTAGGAATTCCCAGAGTCTCTTTTTAGACTGAGGGTAGTCCTGACTCTCACATTGCAAATGCTCCCTTAAAGTATACAGAGTTTCCCCACAGGAAAAGTCCTCTGGGGGAGAGGCTGAAGGAATGGATTCCTCTGCATCAGAATCCTCATAAGTCGAGAGAGGTTGCATATCTTCATAGTCAGATGCATCAGATTAATCAATCTCCTGTTCAGACAAAACTACTGGGAACAGATCTCGTTTCCCTTTTGAGGGGGTAGCTTGGCTTCCCCTGAACAGCATGATAAGGTCTTCCGCCATTTTAAGCATTTGAGACTGAGGCAAGATAGCAAGCGCCTGGAAGTGGGTAGTCGGTTTCTTGGCTGTGGTTCAAACCCTGGTCCTAAGGAACTCTGTTGTTTTCGAAAGAACGGTAGTCGCAAAAGAAGACGTCAGTTTGTGTCGAGATTAGGAAGTGCAAAGGACTTCCTTGGAAGCCGGTTCCAGCTCAGCGGCTCCGGACCCATCTAAGGTAGAGACGACCGCAGGATCCTTAGATGAAGAAGAGTTTTGCAGCATACCGGACTCCGAAAGGGTCTTGGTAGTGGTCTGCGAATCAAATGAAGTGGGCATCAGGGGCTGCAAAAGCGTCTCACTGAGAACCGAAGGGCTGACGACTAGCTTACTGAAGCGTCGTCAGTAGGTTTGGACCTGTGCGGTCTGTCTCTGTCTTTATCTTTACGTTTGTTTTTTCAGTAGATCTGCTGTCGGATGGCTTACAGAAGCCATATTGGAATTCGAGGACTGTAAACGAAAATATCTGGCTACAATAAGGGCCCGGTGATGGATAGTTCTGGCATTAGACAAAGCACAGAAGCGACAATGGGGGGTGTCGTGGTCTGGGCCTAGACAAGTGATGCAGTAAGAGTGGATGTCTCGGTGTGGTATTTGCTTCCCATAGGCGAGACAATTATTAACTTATTCTGACATCGGTTAGTGCAAGAAAAAAGGATCCCCGATGGGGTACTTAGCTTTAGAAGACTTCAACTTCAAATCGGAAATGAAAACTCAGGTAGCGGCTGACCAGCACTTGTGCAAACTACTTCTGCTTCGGGCTGCACAGCAAGAAAGACTGATGTAATGGCATCAGCTGCTTTACTTTATACCACTGACGACCTGACGTCAGTCTTCAAGCGACAGCCAACCGACACAGAAATACTAAGTCTCTGGTATTCGGGCCGGCCGAGGGCTACCCTGGCAGGGATGACCCAAATGTCATGATTGCAACAGTGAAACACGAAGAACATATGCAGTCTCTCAGCCATTTTGCCAACATGACTTTGGAAACAGATTTTCCCATCTTAGGTCCTAAAAAGGACAGGAATAATTGATCAGATTTTCAAAAGGATTTAGTTCTGTCTAAACAGAAATGTAATTGCCTATGTACATCCAATAAATGCAAACAATATTCTCCTTTATTAGAGAAATTTGGAAAGAAGACTGGTAGGTCAATGGACTGATTAATACGCAGGTTGGAGACAACCTTGGGTAGAAAAGAGGGGTTAGTCCGAAGTGATACTCTCTCTTTGTGGAAAACTATGTAAGGACATTTTGCACACAAGGCCTGTAATTCAGAATCCTTCTTGTTGAGGCAATGGCTACCAGGAATAAGATTTTCCAAGACAGGAATTTCATATCGCAAGTGGCAGAAGGCTTGACGGGATGACAAGTCAAAGTTTGTAGGACTAGAGTTAAATTCCAAGGTTCAATGGGGTCTTTGAAGGGCAGTTTAATATGTATGACTCCTCTCAAAAAGGTTTTACAGAGACAGTGGGACATCAAAGAGGAGTCTTGAAAACCATTATGGAAATTTGAGATAGCTGCTAAATGCACCTGAATGGTAGAAACTGATGCTCCTGAATGGAGTAAAGTTGATAGATACTAACACTGAATTAATCAGAACGGAGAAAGGGTCCAGTTCTTTTCCTCAAGAACAAAGGACAAACATATTCCTTTTACTATAATACATTTTTCTGGTGGAGGGTTTATGGATGGAGGAAAATAAATTATTATGCCTGGCAATTACTGGAAGTGGAGGTACCAAGCTGTCAGCTTGAGGCTCGGTAGGTTTGGGTGGATCAACCGTTGAGGGTGCGACAGTAGTCCCCGAGTTGGATCCAGTATCCTTGGTTGGTGAACCAGGTGAGGCCAAAGGAACGGGAACCAGACTTGTCGAGGCCTACAGGGTGCAATGAGGTCACTTAGCTTCTTAACCAAAGTGCATTCTTTAGAAATTGTGGAATCAGAGGAAAGGGAGGGAAGGCAAAGTAGTCCCCGGGGCCAATAGTGTATTAGAGCATCCCTCGGAGACTTCCCCTGAGGGGAGATTAGGGCAAAGTAGCTGCTGTAATTGTGGTTGAAGGGAGAGGTGAATCGATTGCAGCAAGGCTAACCCCAGGGGTGGAAAATCTCCGTCGCTACTTCTAGGTTGAGGGACCACTCATGAGGCAGGAGAATGCATCTGCTCAGTTTGTCTGCAATCACGCTGGAATTCCCAGGAATGTGCATTGCTATCAGAAAACAGTTGGAAGCTATCACCTACTGCAAAACTCTCAAGGCTTCCCAACACAAGGTGTAGGATCTGGTTCCCTTGTTTGCTGATGTACAAGACGACTAAGGTGTTGTCCGACTGGATAGCAATTGTCCTGGATAGAAGGACAGACTGAAATGTTTGCAACCCTAGTAGCACTGCCCTCAGTTGTAGGACACTGATATGCAAATCGACCTCTAAGGGGGACCAAGTGCCTTGGACTGTCTGTCTCTGAAAATGCCCCCACCCCATCAGGGATGCATCCGTGGTTACTACGGCCTTGGACTGAGGGATTGAGAAGGGACGGACTCCATAGTTCTATTTCTGGCTTCATCCACCAATTCAAATCCTGTTTGCAGCGGTTTGTTATGCGAATTGGAAAGGACATGGGGTGTGTCAATAGGGACAACTGCGACGACAGGAGCCATTGAAGTAATCACATGTGGAGTCTTGCTATAGGGACTATAGTAATCGTTGCTGCCACAGAATCCAGTAGTTATAGAACCAAATGAGCTGGGACATTGTCTTGAGAGAGTATCACTGAGAGTTGGGATCCGAGTCTCTGAAGCTTGTGAAGAGGGAGGGAGACCAGACAACAACTTATGCTGAGTGTTGCTCCAATGAATTCTAGAAAATGAGTGGGCTCTTGTTTTGATTTCTCTTCATTTATTGAGATCCATAGGAGTCATGCTAGTTGTAAAGTGTAGTGTAAGGCCTGAAGCAGTAGATGCTTGGTGGGGGCGGGAAGGAGCCAATCATCCAGATATGGAAATACCCAGAATCCTTACAGTCTCTAGTGAGCTGTTACTACTACCATGCATTTGGTAAACACTCTGGGGTCTGTGGAGGGACCAAAGGACAGCCCTTAAAATTGGTAGTGATTGTCTTTCAGCTGGAAGTGGAGACATCTTCTGGAGCATTTATCGTTTTTATGTGGTAATATACATCCTGAAGATCTATCAAGCACATCTAGTTGTCTTTTTCCAAAAATGGAAGAATAGACTGAACTGTGAATATCCAGAATTTGGTCTGTCTGATGAACTTGTTTAGGATGCTGAGGTCTAAAACTGGCCGCCAGTTCTGTCTTTTTTGGCACTAAAAGAATCTTGAGTAGAACCGGGATTCTGTCTGGTCTGGTGGGACTGTCTGGATTACTCTTTTTTTGGAGCAGCTACTGGATTTCTTGTGCTGCTGTGTCCCCCTGACTGGGTGGAATGTCAGGGATTTGCTTTTGTGGTCTCTGGTAGAGATTGAAGGGGATCTGATAACCTCTGGTCATTATCTTCTCCACCCAAGAATCCATTGTTATGGAATGCTAGGCTAAATGGTGCAAAGAGAAGCTTCCCCCAACTGCTTCCAGAGGTAAGCAATCAGGCCACTCTTCAGGAGCGCTGGTAGGGCTGCCCAGAGAAGAAATCCCTGGATCCTCCCTCTGCCTTAGGGAGGGCGTCTTCCTGATGAATTCCCCTCTCTACCCTGGGGGGAAAACATCATGTGTGTCACGGAAAGGCCCTTAAGACTTCTTGAACCACATCTTTCCACTCAACTGATTCCTACAGTAGGATCGTTGGGGAGCAGAAAATGTACGCCCATGGCAGAAAGGGTCTTGCATCTTTCTCACATCTGGCTAGCGTGTCCTTAACTTTTGGCCTGAAAAGAGAGGAAGCGTCAATGGAAGCATGGAAGACTTAAAGGGGTCTGCAGAGTCGCACAAGCGCATCTAGGTATGACGTCTCATAACAATGCCTGCTCTGGCTGCCCCATTGGTTGTGTGTGCAATCAACCACATGGACAAGTTAGAAATGGACTCCAGGGTAGCAAGCTGCGAGGCAACTTTGTCACGATCCTCATCAGACACTGCTCCTAACGATTCTGAGAGTTCCATGATTAGGTCTCTCTGGAGGCGGGTGAAATGTGCCAAATAGTTCAATGACTGTATGGCAAAGGTCGCTGAGGCACAAACCCGCTTCCCTAGACTGTCCATCGTCCAAGACTCCCTGTTTGGAGGATGGGCAGCAGGACTCTCCACTGAGAGTTCTTCCCTTGTTGCTGCTGCCACCATCAGAACATCCACTGCCAAGCCTTTGGACCAATGGGGTTGATCCTCTGGGGGTTTTAGTATTTTGTCCCGTCTCCAGGGGATAGGCTCAACAGTGTTAGGGGCCTTACAGTCACATTCCACGATGATATTAACTAGCTCATACAGGCAGGGTCACCCAGGAAGTTCAGGGTCATGCATGGAATGCCTGCAAGAATACAGATTCTTCAGAGGAAGGGTTGGTGGCCTTCCAATCACCCCTCTGTTTCAGGATCTTAAATATGTCTCCAAAGGAGACATCTTCAGGGGGCAACTGTGGGGACCCTTACCCCTCATTGTAATCTGTGTCTTCCGTGAGAAATTCTTCAGGGGAATCAATGTGCTTTCTCTTACACAGTCTCTTACAGGGTGGCTCCTCAGGGGGAATGTCTGAAGAGGACTCCAGAGAGAGGGTGCCCTGCAGCAAGGTATCTTGCTGCTCCCGTGCTCGATTTCCCGGTGTAGTGGATTGTGTCAGCTGAGGACCAGAGGACATGTACAGGTGACATTCCGGCGCCGAAGGGGCCAGCTGTGAGCCCTCTGAGGCGAGTGCCCTCTCCATAATCTGGAAGGCAGGCATGCCTGAACAGGGATGGGAGTCCAGAACCGAGAAGGACAACCTGGGAACTAGGGTCACACCCCTCTCCAATGAGCCCTCCTCCAGGAGAGGAGCCGTGAGAGGATTCTGCACTGTCAGAGCAAGAGGAACTGTAGACGCTGCCATAGGAAAAACTAGAGCCATACTAGGGGTCACGGTGCCGATGGACCAGCACGGTCTCGAGGGTGGATTGGCTCTGACTGAGCCAAGGTCCACAGGGTAGGATCCGGAGCCATGGTAAGATCTACCAGTGGAATCGAGGAAGCTGGCACTGGGACCGATGTTGGTATCAAGGGCTCCAATACCTGTGGAGAGGTTGAAGGAGGAGCATAGGTGGGAATCTGTGGAGAAAACCCCTCGGCTCCAGGCAGGACGAAGGTCCTAGATGTAGTCAGGATGCCTCTGCCCACTAGGAGCTGATCCACAAGTCTCACTACATCAAACTCCAAAAAGCTCCTGGTGGAACAGGTTGACATCCCCAGTGGAGATTCAGGTCAGTCAAGGAATGGACCGAGTTGCTGTCCAGCAAAGGGGTCGATTGACAGGGAATACTGGGTCCTGGGCAGTGACTCCGACCTTCAGCAGCGTGGTCGTAGGACCAGATAATGAGGGGAGGGAAGTGACCAATTTTAAGGGGGAGACTATTTTTGGTGCTGAGAGGGTCTACAGTACCGTGGGAGTTGTCAGTACCATAGAAGCAGTAGATGTAGTTGGTTCCATAGACAAGGACAATGCCACGGGTGAAGTTTTGGACTCCAGTGCTGTAGCAGGAGTAGAAGTCATTTTCAAGAGTTTATGTTTCAGTTCTGTATGAACCTGGGTCTTAGCAGTTTTAGATTTGTGGGTTTGAGGAGATGAAGGCAAAGAGTGGCTCCTCTTCTTTGACTCTTTAGAAAGGGTTGAGACCTCCACCACAGATAAAGCCTCCGAAAAGGAGTTTTCAGGAGACCCTTTAAAATCAATTTGTTTTTACGTTCAGCCAAGGTCCGGGCACTAAAGCCCTTACAAAGCTCGCAAGGTGGTTGAATCTTCAAATGTGCAACTCAGAGACAATAGACACAGGACATACGTCTGTCAGAATTTGGCATTTTCCTGCCAGATTTATCACACTGCTAAAACGCTATAGTGCCCTTCTGCTCAGACATTATAGAAAAGGTATTCTCAACAGACAGCAAAATATCAACAAAAATATCAGCAAAATATGCACAAAATAGACAGCAATTTTATGGGAGTATCTATCACAAATAATATGCTGATGCAAACTCAACAGTAAGCAAAGTACACTCGTCCAAGGGGGGAAATTTTTTTTTTTTTAATATTACCAACAATGATAAAGAAAGTATATCCAAAGGGTAAGGAAAGGAAGGGAGAAGAATACCAACGATGGTATTAAAAAAATACCAAAGGGTAGAAGGGAGGAGCCTGTACAATGATGCTACGAAGAAATACCAAAAGATAAAGGTAAAAAAGGAAAAGAAATTCACTCTCACAGCTAATAAACTATCGCTAACTATAGACGATTAAAGTTTAAGGACTAAAGATAATTTTAGACTGAAAAAGTTAAAGGATTTTTGAATAAAACGAAGCACTTAGCTTGACAGCTGGCCTGATGTGTCTTGAACTCTATGAGGCAAATGAGATCTGAGGAGATAAGGAGAGGGACACTATGGGTATTCTTAGCTCGAGAGGTTTTGGCTGGTGCGAGCTTGTGTATCGGCAGAGTCGGTTCCAAGGACAGAACCGAAACCCATTCATCAATGAATGAATGAAGATTAACAACATCAGATCTCTTATTCTTCACCCCCCCAAAAAAAATCTAGCCCCATTGACAAGTCTGAATTCTCCATTCATTCCCAGAGTAACACTTTCACTGAAGTTGTCCCTGATACCAAATTGCTTAGGGTCATCATTGATGACAACTTAACTTTCAACCTGCACATCCATAGTAAAATAAAAAAAAACATCAAAAGTTAGGTCTCCTTTACCGACACAACTATTTTCCTTCGCTCTTCTGCTAAAATGTTCTCACCTCATCTTTCCTGCTTCCATCTCTCTTATATGGTGCCCCAATCCTCACCAACATTCAATCCTCTCTGAAAACTAAACTTGACTCATGCTATAACAAAGTTGCCAAATTTGTAACAAATGCAAAATTTTCATCCCACTACTGTTCCTCCCTGTATCAACTAAATTGGCTCGAATTCCCTTACAACCTCACTTATCTACAATTAACTACTCCCCATAAACGTATTTACTAACCAGCAACCTGCTCATCCCTCTCCTCCACATTGACCTTGTATCATCCCAACCGATCCCTTAGGTCTGAAAACAAAATGCTACTAACTGTAGAAAAACCTCAGCTCTCAGCTGGTCAAATGTTGCATTCTTTTACTGTCTCAAAGCTATGGAATAATCTCCCTCCTACAATCAGAACCATCATTAATCCTTTTTCCTTCAAAAAATCCCTCAGACTACATCTCTCTGGCTATGCACCTGCACCCCAAAAAATAACACCAAAACCTGACGTCCCTCATTGGAACCTACTCTTTCCCATTTTTTATTACTTGCATATCATCTCCTTCTTTCTACCATATTAATCTCCTTCTGCTCACTACAACTTGTCTTCCCCTACCACTTAGACCTCTGTCTCCTTCTTTTTTTTACCCTTAAGAGAATACTCCTCACTGCCAATAATACTATATATACATTTATAGTTATATGCTACATGAATGCATATTATTTCCTATTTTTCCACATTCATGCCATAATTGTAAGCAATTTTTCACTGCTGTTATCAATTTGATTTTTATGTACCACTAGTGTTTTCTATTCTCTCTATTATATGCTACATTTCCTTGTATGTTCTTATTGTGGAGCTTTTCTCCCCAGGCCTCCACTGAAAATGGGCTCATTTAAGCCCAGTGGACTTTCCTGGAGAACAAATGCAATAAATAAATAAATAAATAAATAAATAAATTTTTCAGTACTTGTTTGTAACAGGTGTGTCTAGTTCACCTTGCCTTCACATTTTAACTTCTTTCAAGATGTGCAGTTCCTTAAATACTGCAGCCAAAAATCTTTAACTTCCCTATATGTTCAAATTTTTCCATCTAACCCTGCCATCGTTTTCTTAGTTCCCTCTTAATCTCAGATAATTTCTGGGTCATTATTTCCTTCTCTCCCATGAAAAACATTTTTCAAATCTGTCAGCTGTCCTTCGGGCTTTCATATCTAGCTGAGTATCTGTGCCCCCCACACGAGTTCACAAGCTACTCAGTTCCTCTTTCCATTCTTTCCTCTTTTAGGATACAAAACCTCCTTCTAAAAAGTTGTTCTATGGTTCTGCTCATCACTTAGTATCTATCCACATCTCAGCTTACCTACTAAAAGATTCACTTTCTCAATGTTTCAGTTTTTCCTCTCTCTCTCTCTTTTGGTTTGCTTAGCAATTCAGATTCCATTCACAAGCTCGAAGTTTTAAAACTTCGAGCCACAGACCATAAGATCGAAGATTTGACACTTCAAACAATTTGAATGGAGATCACCATACAGCGTGGAATGGGAAAGTTACAGTTTTCCTCACTGTAGTGAGATCTTGGAGTTGGTATATTTATTTAGCAGGGGGTGTGGGGATGCAGCAGGGCTTGCCCCCTGCCAAAAAGTAAAACATTTTTTTTTATTTTTTTAATTACAATTTTGAAGTTTCAAAACTTTCATCTTATGGTCTCGACTATTTGCAATTTGCAGTTTTGAAGCTTAGGGCTTGTGAAGTAGATCCAACAATTCACCTTTGGTTTAAAAAATTTAAAAGCTATGGCATCCTTAGGAATTCCAAACATTGTAAAGTACAGCGGATTACAAAAACACATTCATCCCAATACAGAGCTGACAAAACAAAGTATATTTGTAAATTGGGTTTCTTTACTCACAAATCAGTACTTATAATATATGTAAAATAAAAAAAAAATATCTAAAGAATTATACCCACAAATTCTAAACTAAAAGCTTTCAAAATCTTCTTCATGGTGAATTCTATTTCATCCATACCATCTTCCCATTACTTCTCCAAGCCTCTGTAACATATATAATATAACCCCATTTCAGTCCACTATTGACCTGTATAGTCTAATCCATCACTACAAAGATTAATTTAATAAATCAGCCTTTTCCAGTCTCTGAATACTGAGGGTCTGGCTGATCCTTTAGGCTTCAAACGTATGACGAATATGATTGACTTGGGGTCTGATCTGACCAAGAAAGAGGTTAAGGTTAATGGGGAAGAGAGCTGCCTCATACTGGGAATGACCAAGTCTAGGATTTTTTCAGCCCTATTTGGGGTGCAGACCAACTGGTCCAGACAGTCTGCAATGATGAAGTTCAGAAATCTCTGTGCATAGGTCTTTGAGGATGTGTACACTTCCCAGTTTGTGGAAGGACAGCTGAAGTCTCCCAGGAGAATCCTGTTTGGTTTAATACATAGGGACTGTAAGATTTACTGAAAGAAGGAGACATACAGGAGGTGCAACAGTTAGCTGTGATGTGATAAGGGTTTTGTTCCTAGTAAGTTGGATGTAGAGGAGTTTCAGGTTGCTATCTTGTCTAACGAGTCTGGAGATGAGAGTTTGTATGAAAACAAAGACACTTTCACCTTTAATGCATTAATGTAATTTGATCGACCTGAAGCCCTGCACTGATGGAGTACTTTCACTGATCGTGAACTAGGTCTCTGTGGCAATGCAGATACTGACATTTTCCCAAGATAAGAAGGGCCTATAGGGTGTGGAGTATTTTTCTGTTTAGGCTCCTAGCACTCAGTAGCAATACCTTAATGCTGTCTGGATTCTGTTTAGTTATACTGGAAGCTTTAGAAAACTGACACTGTCTGAAAAAGGCACTATTGGGGTGGATGAGATTTTGGCAAACATATGGAACCTTGGAGGAAGAGGTGCAAGCCACCCCTTGCAAAGAAGCTAGGACTGTCCACCATCCCCTCCCAGATTGATGCATATTGTACTCCCCTCCTTAACAATGACACCAGAGGCTAAGCCAGTCGGTGAAATCAAACATCTTTTGTTCAAATTGTGGCATCATTCTTGGTGATGGTGGAATAATGTTCAAGGCTAGGCTAACATTTCCCTTTTAACTTAAATAAATATCTCCCTTATTGTAGCTATTTTTAAAAGTTAAAACTTATCTAAACAAAGCAGCTCCATCTTCTTGTAGTTGATCACAGATAGTCAAGAAAGGAAGGCTGAATTTCCAAAGCTCTAGAAGTAACTTAACTCAGCCTGCTGCCTGATAAGTGAAATGTTAACAAAATGGAATGCAAAGTTACTTTATCACTTACACCTGCTGATTTCAATGGTTTTAAAATACCTTTCAGTTTGCAACTTATATTTTAGTTATACCAAATATCCAAGCCCATATACATACTCCAGTGCATTAAACCACTGTCCTCAATGTTTCCAGTGCATTGGTTTTTAATCTTTCCCAACTGTGTTTGATTCGGTTGCCTGTGGTTAACATTTTAAGCAACTTACTTCTGAAGTTGTCAATGTTGCTATCTTTCTCCTTTCACTTAGCATACTTCTCTTTTAACTTTTTATTCATCTCTGTACCTGGTACACATATATTACCAGAACTAACTTCATTCATTACAACCTGTTTCCAAAATATATTATACTGGTTTGCTTACTCATTTGCCATTCATTTCTCTCTAGTTTTCCACCCCTTACTGTGATTAAACCTTTAATTAATGGAAGCAAAATAACACAGTTTGTAATTTGAAAACAAAGGGATTCTCACCAGACAGCATGCAGTAATATCATTTCATTCCCGTTAGAAATAAGCACTAATTTTTAGTAAAATTTGATATATAATACTATATGTTACTTAAATAGTTTTCTCTCTTGTAATTACTGCTTTCAGTTATTTTTCAAGTATCATTCAGCATGCAACTGCCATTTTAGTTATACCAAATATCCTTGTCCATATAAATATATAACCAGTTTAAATACTGTCCTAACTCAATGTTCCCAGTGCATTTTGTTATGAAGTGTCTCACTTTTTTAAATTATTTCACCTTCTTTGCTTTATCTATCATTTCCCTTTGGAAAACAGAAAGGGCTTCAAAGGAAATCTCTTTACTAAATTGTCCATAGTTTGTGTTTATGCATTTATTGAGTGGTTACTTCTTCCTGCATTCGTTTCTCCCTCTTCCATTTTCATCAGGTCATATATGCAGGACATATTAACCTGAAACAATGTTTCATTTCTCTGCAGAGTTTTATGGAAGGAAGAAAAGCACTTCTGATAGTTCATGTCTGTAGTGAAAAATCATTATCATAGGTAGCTTCTAGGCATGCAGTCTAGGAGACCACTAAGAAGCCTAGTTGAAGGCAGAGAGAATCAGACCCTGAACCACAGGAATTAGCATACAGACCTTCGTGTCTCCAGCTGTTGTGACTGTCCTTGCTTCCTCAAAATTGAAAAACATTTCCTCTTTTAGTTGGTATATTTGCAGATCAATTAAAATATAGGTCTTTGTCTCAAATTAGGAATATTTGCAATGTGCATTTTTTCTGTTTTAAAATCAGCAACAGAAAATCGAATACATATGCTGAGGCACTTTCTCATAAAGTCTTTAGAGTCTTCCATTTGAGATATTATTTTACTGCCATAAACCTTACGTTGTCTCTGCAAAACCTGTCCTCAAGTTTAGTCAGTTCCTTCTCTACTTGTTCATATTTATTCATCTCCTATTAACAGTCTGCATATCAGTTATTTCCTCAGAATGCTTAGTTAAAATGTTTATTTCTAGCAGGCTTTCATTTGTTTGTGTATTCCAACAGGAGCCCACTTATCTTGAACACCTCAGAATGCATTTGGCAGTCACTCTCTCTTTAGGGTTACTGAGGCATCTTCTCTATCACCTGACATTACAGCCTGCTTTTACCACACGTTTCTCATTGCTTTTTGTCCCCTTATGACCTTTCATAGTTGTTCTCCTTTTTGCTTCACTTGTTTTCTTCTTTGTTGACCGTTTAGGTGCCATAGATACTTCAGCTATCAACTTAGTAGTTTATAGGCTTATGCTGTTTTTAATGGTTCTCAGCCCAGAAATCTGTTTTAGCTGCTCATTCTACAATTGCAATCTAGGAATCCATTAACTAGATTCTTGAGTAGTTAATTATTTTTTTAACAGCTACATCCCCATTTTACACATTGTTCTAACAGCTTCCTCAAAGGACAGCTATCCCACACAGGTTACATACAAGCATTGCAAGATACTGCATCATTCCCAGAAACTCTGTAATGCTTAGTCATCTTATGGCCAAAGGGCAGTTTCAGGTGTACTCTCTAGTCCAACTGGTGAATCTGGGCATTCTGAGGCCATGTTACAACTGCCTCATGTACACAGACAACCCTCTCCTCCTACCACCAAACACTAATACATGCGAGAGATGCAATTACACAGCCAAACTGAAGGCTAAGCTCTCTCAACTCAAGACTGGACCATGCAGTCAAGAAGAGAAGGGAATTATTTGCATCCCACCACCAGTCTCACATAGACCTATGAAACCAGCACTGGCAAAAAACACACAAATACACGAAAACATACTCGGAGGCTCTAAATAAAAATCTGCAAAAGCAATAGAGACCTCCAAAGCAGACATCCAAGCAACCTCCATCCCCCAACACAAACCGTGAAACACATACTTCAGAAAACCAGTGTGCCATGCAGTCACAGCCCTTAAGGCAAAATACCATATTCCATACACTAGTAATAGGTGACTCTACAATCAGGCACACTGAAGTTCCACTCACTAGGCTGAACATGGAGAAGGTTACTGTTAGCTGCCTGTCGGGTGCCAGGATCCGCCACATAACACAAGCACTCAGGTCACTCTAGTACAAGTACAAACACGACTCTGTCATTGTCAAAGTTGGTGTGAATGACCTGAGCCATACCTCCCTGGACTACATGAAAACAGACATGGAGAAGCTCTCTGATCAAGTAGCCCAGGCCAGTATGACCCTGACCGTGAGTAGCATTCTGCCCTCACCAAGAATTATACCACTGTATAAAGAAAAAAAATATCAATTTTAACAATTAGCTAAGCTTCTGGTGTCATTCAAAGGGGATCCAGTGTCTGTCAGCATGGAATGACATGCTCGACAAGCCACGCTGCTTTGTTGAGACGGCTTGCACCTGTCACCCTTAGGCTTTCGAATACTGGCCAAGGCTCTTGCCACCCCCACAGTGCCTTTTTTAGGCAAGGCTCAAAAGACAAACCCAACGCCATAAATAGCACAAGTAACAAAAAACTATGGATAATGCTACTCAATGCCAGAAGTCTAAACCTCAAAATGCACGCACTCGAGGCACTCCTCAGTATGGAGAAAATCGATGTATGTGCAGTAACAGAAACCTGGTTTAAGGGTCCAGAGAGCACCCCAGCACTACCAAGCTACAACGCATACCATACATTTCGGCCACAAAACCCAGACTGAAATACAAAAGGCAGGGGCGTATCCATATTCATCAAGGATACCCACACCTCCAGGTTAGTGGCACAGCACAATGCTTCAGAGATCATCCACGTGCAACTAACAACGGGTAAAACTGCAATCCAAATTGTAGCTTACTACAGATCACCCATCATGTCCTAGGACCCCCATTCCGCATTTCTGGAAACACTGGGAAACATAAAGGTCCTACCTAACACCCTGATATTGGGTGATTTCAATTACCCAAACATTAACTGGGAGAACTACTCAAGTACTAACTCACTTGCCCAACATTTCCTAGAATTTATAAACTCTAACGCCCTGGATCAACTGGTCAACACCCCCACCAGAGGTGACAACATACTGGACCTAGTCATCACCAACATGGGCAACCGGTGTTCCACACTGGAGGTCAACCCCTCGCTGGTTAGATCTGACCACACACTAATCACTCCCCACCCCCGGTCAAAGAAATCACCGTGAAAAACTTTTCAAATGCAAACTTCATGTTACTTAAGACCGAGGTGGAAAGTTTCAAAACCCCCATGCTAAAGGATAACACTGTCCAAGCCGCAAAATCCTTTACAAATGCACTCTACGGGTACCTACAAGAATGCATGGATTGTGCTATCCCAAGTAAAACCAAGACGTACTCCTCCAAGAAAAGGAAACCAGTCTGGTAGACCCCTGCCATAAACAACCTATACAACAGAAGGAGGAAACTAGTACAGAAAAGAGTAAAATCCCAAGAAGGGAAGACATCCCTGATCAGTATCAGCAAGAAACTACGATCCCTCATAAAATCATCCAAGGCTAGCTTCGAAAGAAAAATTGCCAAGGACTCCAAAGATAACCACAAGGCATTCTTTAGCTATGTCAAGAATCTAAGTGGCAATTCTCAGATCTGCTAGGAGTTAGTGCAGAATGGCACAAAATACACTGAACCGACTGATATCGCCAACATCCTGGCAGACAAGTTCAGTGCAAACTTCACCCCCCTCTCACCCCCAAAAGGGCCCATAACCATACCAGAAGAATGCAGTGCCCCTGAAATCACAGATACTCAAGTTAAAACAGCCCTCTCCAAAGCCAAAAACACAGCATCAATGGGACCGGACGGTGTCCCAGGCTGTGTCCTACATGAGCTCAAAGATGAACTAACCTCTCACCTAAACACACTGTTCAAACTCAGCCTCTCCACAGGCTACATGTCCATATAGTGGCGCACACCAACAGTTATTCCACTCCACAAAGGTGGAGCCACAACAGGCCCCGGGAACTATCACCCTATAAGCCTGACTAGCTTGGTCTGCAAGGCTATGGAGCGCATCATCATGGATCTCATTAACAGAAACATTGGAAACCTTCAAACACTAGACCCTACCCAGTTTGGCTTTGTTAAGGGCAGATGCCTCCTAAACCTGATGGACTTTTTGGAGACAGTTACCAAGGCTATAGACGAGGGCAAGGTGGTCCACACAGCCTACCTAGACCTCGCAAAGGCCTTTGACACCATTCCTCATTCAGGTTGTATAGACAAGCTCATCAGCCTGAACATAAACCCGTACATCACGAGATGGGTTGCCAACTGGCTCACGGACAGAACCCACATGGTAAGAGTTGCGGGAGCTAGGTCTGACTCTAAACCAGTCACAAGTGGCATTCTCCAGGGCTCAGTCCTAGGACCCCTCCTGTTCGGCATATACTTTGTAGAGGTACAGGCAAGCACAGAAGGACTATGGCTGACCAGGTTCGCAGATGACTGCAAACTAGGGGCTATAATTGACTCTCCGGCTGACACAGACATCCTCCAAAAGGGTCTCACTGAGGCAGATACCTGGTGTCAAAACCATGGCCTCAAGCTAACTACCAAAAAGTGCATAGTCATCCCCTTTGGAAAAAACATAGTACCCACAAACTACCATATAGGTGGTAGCCCCCTAAATACAGAAGATATAATAAGGGATCTGGGGACCCAAGTAGATAGTATCCTCTCCTTTGACAATCACATTGCCAAAGTGGTGAGAAAATCCTTCTATGTGGTCCACCTAATCACAAAAAGGTTTGCATCCAGATCAAACGAGGTCATTGTGCCCCTCTAAGCATCACTCATCAGACCCATCACAGAGTACAACGCCCCATTTGGGATGTACCTTACAAGGCACCTGCAACAGCTGGAAAGACCACAGAAGTACCTCACCAAGAGAATCACTGGCCTCACACAGATGCCCTATGCAGCTCGACTGAAGAAACTCCAGCTATACTCGGTTGCATACCGCCTACTCAAAGGTGATCTCTGCCTGACATACAAGGCCATGTCCAACCCAGAACTGATGGACATGCTCCACCTAAAGAAAACCATATCTCCTCGAGCCACACGCTCTCGGGATCTAAACCTCACCACAACAATAAATAGGATGTGCTGGAGGGATAGATTCCTGTCCCAGAGACTTCCCATGCTCTGCAACATGATTCCAATCTACATTAGGCAGAGCTCCCCGCTACCCCTCTTCAAGAGAAACCTTGACGAGTGGATGAGAAACAGAAAGTATACCCCTGGGATCATCACTTCAATGGCTCTGCTAGACAGAGGCACAGGGAACTAACCTAAGGGGGCAGCGAAAGCCAACACTTTCCAGCTAGGCTTATAAATGCCTTCGGGCAGATAGCCTAGCACTTACCTATGAACCTATAGCTTACACATCTGCATAATTGCTCTCACTTTTATTACATTAGGTGTCAGAACCTCTTTGATGTCTGCATTCAATGCATGCACTTCAGAGTTGTCACTCTTGTGTTACTTTGCTCTTATTTAACTTGAAATTATGCTTTCATAAATCTATTCGGCAACTATATCAGTCCCTTGTCATGTTCTTCTTATGACTGATCCTACACTAAAAGTTCATCAACTGCACTAATTCTTCCAAGCCTTCAGTTACTTATGCACTAGTTCTTTACATCTCAGAACCTGATAAAATAGCAAATGTAATTCTAAGGAATTTGTGTCTTCCTAATGGTGCAGTAAACATCCACAATTTGCAGCATGCTTCATGTAGCTTTATGTGACGGAAACCCTAGTTGGCATATAGTACTTGGCTATCTCCTTTAAATTTTCTTCTACTTTATTTTATTTACTACATACACATCTTTGCACTAACTCTTTGCATTCACGCTATGCCTATGTCACTGCTGTGCATACAAGGTGGACCATCTCACTTAAACAGGCATCTCATAAGTATCTCTCTCTCTCTCTCCTTCAAGCACACCCCCTGCACCTCATTATCTGTATGCATGCTCTCTACATTTCATTTCTACTGCATATACAATAAGCTTGTTGCAATGCTGTTATACCTATGCATTTTAAACATTATGTTAGCAGTGTATTGTGTTTGTAAACCTCTTTTGTCTTCATGTGTTGCAAAACACACTGTAAATTTCACGTATGTCAATGTACTGGATTTTCACCTGGGTTGAGTCTGAAAATGGTCCCCATTGATCACTGCTCAACCCCAGTTAAAAATCAAAAAATATACATCCTTGAGATGGCTTCTTCAACTGTAAACAGTGTGTAATGGTGTCTATTAGCAACTTTATTCAGGTATGACAGATCGCCGCATATGTGAATCTTGTCTTTCTTTGCAGCAGTAACCACAGCCTCTTTACTCATTCTGTAGCTCCAAATACCTCATGACACCTAAGCCTTCCAGTCAATTTAGTTCGCGTTCTGGTTTAATCTTGAACAATTCCGAAGCATGTCTCTTTTATACACAGTTTAATTTTTATTTGAATAGGATATTCTCTTGGCAAGCATGCTGACACTGTAAACAAAATCAGCACAGTCATGCAGGAAGGATACTGTTATGGCTCTGCAGAGTATTTGAGACATTTCTGTGGTTGTTTGATTGACTGCATGCACTGTATAGTTTTACACCGTGGATTTGTTTTTACTATTGTTATTTTTTCATAATTCAACTGACCAAAATATTAGGAAAATTAACTAAACTAAATGATAGAGCCTGAAACAGAATGTTGCAATTTTTATCTTTAAATTTGCAGATCAATGTTTTTCTTTTAGCTTAATGCTGCCAACCAGTGGCCAGAATAGGTCATCAATGGCACAAATAATGCTTTACATGTATATTTAGACAAAACGTCAGACTTTGTGCCTGTGATTAGCTTCAATTTTATATTCTGTTTATTAATTCTTGGCAGTTCTTTTCAAAGGTTTGATTTGCATTTTTTTGCCAATGCTTCAGATGCACATTTAATCAAATCTTTTCACTGGAACATCACCAGTACACAGTTTTTCATATTTTTGTTCAATAAGCAAGTTCCTTTGAGCACGTGTTTTGTGTTTTATACATATCAGAAAAATGTCCTTCTTATGATATATTCTGGAAGATTTATTAACAGAACAATTCTTAATCTCACATTTATAGTCATACCTAGTACAAGTAGTTTCAGTTTCAATTGCATATGCTTTTCTCTGGATACCATTTTGCATTTACACATGACTTTTTTCATGTTTTGCTTCTGCAACACACTCCTCAATATTTCAAACATGTTCACCTATTTTCTCAGCTAGTTATGTTAACTGTGCGCTATTAACTTGTAGTATCGGGCAAGTAATGCTGTTGTTGTACTGTAGGGGCGCTCTTGGGAGTTAGTAACATGTAGTGTTGGTTCTGTATTCTCTGGTAACTTGTTGTTTCCGGTGTATGTATGGCGATGGCGAAGTTGTGAACAGGTAGCATGGGTGCGCACCTGAAGGCTCTTAATAAAGAAAGGCCTTACAACTCCAGAACCGTGTGGTCTCCTTTATTTACCAGGATGTAACATATTGGCGACGAGGATGGGATGCCTCCGAGTCCGCTGCGAGTGAAAACGGCGGGGTGCAGTTAATGTCGGACGACGAAGAGACTGGGCCTGCCGGGGTTATGTCTGGTTCCATGTTGGGGTCGCTGGTTGCATACGACTGTCAGACCCAGACCTGGGAGGAGTATTGTGAAGTGTTGGAACATTTTTTTGAAGCAAACCAGATACTGGATGCGGGCCCGAAGCGAGCCATATTGCTGAGCTCGGTGGGCAGCAAGACGTACAGTCTGATGAGGAACTTATTGAGTCCTGATAAACCGGGGGATAAATCGTTCACGGAGTTGACGAGCTTGCTTCAGTCACATTATAACCCGAAGCCGAGTGCCATAGTCCAAAGGTTCAAGTTAAATTCAAGGACTAGAATGGCCAATGAAACGGTAACGGAGTATGTCGCAGTGCTGAGGGAACTGGCGCAACACTGTAATTATGGGGACAGACTGACAGAAATGCTACGAGATAGGCTCGTATGTGGCATTGCAGATGACCGCATACAACGCAGATTGTTAGCGGAGCCTGAGTTGTCGTTTGAAAAGGCCTTGAAGTTGGCACAGGCCATAGAGACGGCGAATAAAGACATTCGTGATTTACAACCAAGAACCATCGAAGGGGTGGGGAGCAGGGGTGCTACCCCACTGCCAGTGCATAAAGTGGTCGGGGAGCATAAAACACCAGGGAAGTCTGGTCAGTATGCCTGTTACAGGTGTAGAGAACATCTGTCAAGGAACTGTCATTTCTTAAATGAAGAATGTCATGCGTGCGGAAAAAAGGGCCATGTGAAAAAAATGTGCCGCTCAACGCCCTCTAGGGACCAGCCGAGAAAGGGGGAGGACAAGAGCAATATGATGGACAGAAAGGGAAACCGAAAAATAAAACGGCAGTATGCACACCACATGCATGTAGGTACAAATAAAAACACCAGGGAAGTTGAGGAAGTGTTTACTATGTTTAACCTGGAAGAGGCAAGGTGGGAAAGAGTTGATCCCATCACAACCCAGTAAAATGGTGCAGTTTGAAGTGGATACTGGATGTAGTGTGACGGTTCTGTCTAAGGTTGAGTATGGAAAGTTATGGCTAAAAGAAGCTCAGAAGCTGCGGGACTGTTCAGTGACTTTGAAAACATATACCGGTGAAACAGTTCCCACACTGGAGATGGCCAAAGTAACGGTAACACATAAAGATAAAGTCAAACAGTTGCCAGTCATGGTGGTAGCAGGTAAGGGACCAAACCTGTTAGGCCGGGCGTGGCTAAAAGAGCTGGAAATGGGTTGTCTACGGCTCCATAAAGTAGAACAGCAGGGGCTGGCCTTGCAAGATGTGCTGGAGAACAATGAAGAAGTGTTTAAAGAGGAACTGGGGACCTGGAGGGGTCCACCAGCAAAGATACACGTTAAAGAAAACGCAACGCCAAGATTTTACAAACCTCGCCCCGTACCATATGCAATGAAGAAGAAAGTGGAGACTGAGTTGGAACGACTCACTAAGCAAGGTATAATTGAACCAGTGAAGTTTTCGGAATGGGCAGCACCAATTGTTCCAGTATTAAAGCCAGATAATACTGTACGCATATGTGGTGACTATAAGTTAACAGTGAACCAAGTTTCGAAGCTGGAGCAGTATCCATTACCCAAGGTGGAGGATGTGTTTGAAAAGCTGTCGGGAGGTGAAAGGTTTAGTAAACTGGACCTCAGTCAGGCATATCAACAAGTAGTTCTGGAAGAAGGGTCAAAGGCATATGTCACCCTTAACACACACAAAGGACTGTTCCAAGTCAATCGTTTACCCTTTGGGGTTTCCTCTAGTCCAGCTATTTTCCAGAGAATAATGGAGGGACTGGTGGCAGGAATTCCGAAGGTGGCTGTGTATCTGGATGACATCCTGTTGACGGGGAGGAACAATGGCGAGCATCTGGAGACTCTGAACAAGGTGCTAAGTCGACTGAGAGAGGCTGGTTTACGGGTGAAGAGGAGTAAATGTGCTTTCATGGTAAAGGAAGCAGAGTTCCTGGGTTACAAGGTGGATGCCTCGGGCCTACACCCCCTGCCAGACAAGGTAAAAGCCATCCAAGAGGCACCTGCACCCACAAATGTTACAGAGCTGAAGGCTTATTTAGGCTTACTCAACTATTATAACAGGTTCCTACCAAATCTGTCAACGCTGTTAGCTCCTTTACATAAACTGTTAAGGAAGGAGACCCTATGGATGTGGCAGGAGGAACAAGACAAAGCGTTTGAGCAGTCCAAGGAACTAATGCAGTCTTCAGAGGTTTTGGTGCACTACGATAGTCACAAGGACTTAATTTTGTCATGTGATGCCTCACCGTATGGGCTAGGGGCCGTGTTGGCACACCGGATGCCAGATGGACAAGAAAGACCCATGGGGTTCATGTCACGAACTTTAACACCAGCAGAGTCAAACTATTCCCAGCTAGACAAAGAGGGTTTGGCTGTAATGTTTGGAATAAAGAGGTTCCACAAATACCTCTATGGCAGGAAGTTTACTGTGTGCACAGATCATAAGCCTTTGTTGTCACTGTTCAACGAGATGAAGGCCGTGCCTCAGATGGTTTCTCCCCGAATTCAGAGATGGGCTGTAACATTGAGAGCTTATGAATATGAGATTGTTTATAAGCCGGGGAAACACCATAGCAATGCGGACGCGTTGAGCCGTCTGCCGCTACCGGGGCCTCCCCAGCGAGAGGAAATGGAGGACCGAGTGTTGATGATGGAGGACATCACGTTGGTGTCAGCGAAAGAATTGAGCGAATGGACACGCAAAGACCCGGTGTTGGCTCGAGTGTTTCAATGGGTTCAGCAAGGCTGGACAACACAACACCCTGATCCAGTTTTCAGGCCTTATGAGGTGAGGAAAACAGAGCTGAGTGTGCAAGATGGATGCGTGTTGTGGGGGGCACGAGTGGTAATCCCGCCCCCAGGAAGACGTGCACTTTTACAACAGCTGCATCAAGGTCATGTGGGCATCACCCGAATGAAGGCCTTAGCACGAAGTTATTTCTGGTGGCCAAAGTTGGACCACGACATTGAGGTCGCTGTGAAAGAGTGTAAAACCTGTCAGCAGCATCGCAACTTACCTGTGATGGCACCACTACACCCATGGGAGTGGCCGAGTAGACCTTGGCAGAGACTTCATATAGACTATGCAGGACCTTTTATGGGGGCCATGTTTTTGATAATAATGGATGCTCATTCTAAATGGATGGATGCCTACCCAGTCAAAACACCTACTTCTACCACTACCATTGACTGCCTGCGAAAGAGTTTCAGTAGTCAAGGATTACCCGAGACTATTGTATCAGATAATGCGTCATGCTTCATGAGTGAAGAGTTCAAGGGGTTCCTGGAAAAAAATGGCATTGTACATGTCACATCAGCACCCTACCATGCAGCTTCAAACGGCTGTGCTGAAAGGGCTGTCCAGACCTTTAAAGCGATGATGAAAAAGGCCGGAGACGGAAGTATGGCAGCCAAAGTATCAAGGGTGTTATTCAACTACCGCATTACACCCCAGTCTACCACGGGATTGTCCCCTGCCGAGATGTTGCAAGGACGGAGATTAAGATCCACGTTGGATCTGGTGCATCCAAACATCCGAGCTAAGGTAGAGGGGATACAGTGGAGGCAAAAAGAACATCATGATCGACGACGGAGAGAGAGAAGTTTCCTGGAGGGAGATGCCGTGATGACGCGAAACTTCAGTTATGGACCTAAATGGATTCCAGGGTTTATTGTCAAGAGCACGGGTCCCCTGTCGTACCAGGTGAGGTTGAATGGAGGTTTGGTAGTGAGGAGACATGTGGACCAGATTCTGCGGAATGCGCAGGAGAAGGACTCCATGGAACTGCAAGCCCCAGAAATGCCGTTAGTTTCGGGAGAAGGGCTCGCAGCGGCAGGAGGATCGCCGATCTTGGGGGCCGAGGGAGACCGTCGGGACTCGGAAGGAGAGGTTCCCAAGGATCCATCTGTTCCAGGGATGGACACACCGGTACCAGAGGTGGTAACTGTGACACCGGAGTCACCCAGGGTGGTACCATTGCGCCGTTCTAAGCGGGCACTGGTTAAACCTAGTTACTTGAAGGACTATCAATGTAACAATTGCATGTCTAGTTTAAAAGAGCAACCTAATTCGATTGCAGGGTAACCGTTTAATACTTGCTGGGTATTTAGGAATTAAGTACTAGATGGATGGTTTGTGGCTTGCTCCCTTGTTTTTCTTATGTAAGAAGCGTATTAAATGCTTAAAAGGGGAGGAATGTAGTATCGGGCAAGTAATGCTGTTGTTGTACTGTAGGGGCGCTCTTGGGAGTTAGTAACATGTAGTGTTGGTTCTGTATTCTCTGGTAACTTGTTGTTTCCGATGTATGTATGGCGATGGCGAAGTTGTGAACAGGTAGCATGGGTGCGCACCTGAAGGCTCTTAATAAAGAAAGGCCTTACAACTCCAGAACCGTGTGGTCTCCTTTATTTACCAGGATGTAACAAACTTCACTTGGTCTGTGCAAATGCACAACTTTTATCAGTTTCTCTATAAACTAATTCATAGCTATAGCACCTTTTGTATACCTCCATTTATTTTATTTATTTATTATTTTACATTTGTTGACCAGGCTAGTCTAACTGGATATATGTCCATTTTCAGTAGAGGCCCAAGGAGAAAAGCTCCAAGCATCAGCAGTGACAAAGAATGCAATATATAGTAGTAGTCAAACGAACTACAGTACATTGTTTATACTGAGGGTAAGATAAACTTGTACAGAATCCTTTAGTAGGTTTAAGCTAAGATCAAATACAGAGAGCAAACATTTGAGAGATAGCAATAAAAACAAATTTTAATAATATTTTTTTTTTTTTTTTAGTACTATGAAGGAAAGCATTATTACAGGTAGGTGACAGAACAGTGGAGTAGAGAAGTGTAGAGAGAAGAGCAAGAAGGGGAATGAGGTATCAGTCAGGGTTAGAGCAGGGACAAAGCCAGTGAGCTTTAAGAAATTCTTTAAGATGCTTTTTAAAAAGATGAATGGAAGCAAGGGTGGAAAGTTCACTAGGAAGCCAGTTCCAGCTTTTTCCTACTGTGTTGGTGAAAAGTGAGTCCCCAGCTTTGTTGTTGGATTTAATAGTGGAAACTAGAAGCTTATTAGCTGAGCGTAGTGTTGCAAGATTTTTGTAGGGAGTAATCAGATTAGTGAGGATTGGGGTATTATTATTAGGGTGGTAAAGGATCTTTTGGGTGATAAGTTGTTGACAAAGTAGCTGGTTCTGCAGTTCTAACCATCCCAGTTGATTGAGGTTGTGACAGTGGTGAGTTCTAAACGGGGTGCCAGTGGCAAATCTGGCTATGTTATTGTAACTGGTGGAAAGTTTGGTGAGGTTGTTTTTAGATAGATTGGCATATACTGCAGAAGCATAGAACACGGTAGAGATCAGGTGGGTCTGAGCAATAGTGATTCTGGTTGAAGGGTTAAGGAAGGGTTTGATTCTGTAAAGAGAGCCCAGTTTTTTGTTGACAGACTTCATTGTAGAATTAATATGGTCATCATAGCTAAGGTTATCAATTGTTATTCCCAGTAGACGGGTTGTAGTGTCAGGGGATATGTTAGTTCCGTTGTTAGATGTTACTGTGAAGTGCAGTTGAGGTGACTTATGAGTAGGAGCAAAGAACAGTAATTTTGTTTTTCTGGGGTTCAGAAGGAGGCAGTGTTGCATGAACCAATTTTCAACACTGTTAAATACTGTTTGGGTGAGGGTCTGAAGAGAGGTTATGGACTTGGCTGAACAAATTAAAGTAGAATCATCTGCATATTGCATGTAGATGGCTTGAGGAATTTTGGTATGTAGATCATTAATAAACAATGAAAAGAGAAGAGGTCCTAAAATAGAGCCTTATGGTACTCCAATGTTCACAGGGAGGGGTGTAGAAAGATTATTATCCCAAAGTACTGCTTGCTGTCCCTTTTCCAGATAGGATTTAAACCATTGTAATGCTTGTGGATCTAGTGATTGGGCTTTTCGTATATCAATAAGCATGTTATGGTTCACCATATCAAAGGCTTTTGAAAGGTCAATAAACAGTGCAGAGGAAAGAGTGTTATTGTTACAATTTTTGTTTATGGAGTCAGAAAAGGATGGCAGGGCAGTTGTTGTGCTATGGAATGGCCTAAAACCATGCTGTCAGATGACAAGTAAATTATTTTGGAGAAGGTGGTCAAGTAGTTGTCTTTGTATGCATTTTTCCATTATTTTAGCTATTGGAGAGAGTAAGGTGATAGGTCGAAAGTTGGAGAGCTCAGTAGATGACCCACCTTTATGTAGAGGAATGATGTGGGATACTTTCCATATGGAAGGGATTTTGCTTTCTAAAATTGTTCTATTTATAAGGATAGAGATGGGATAGGCAATGGCTTTAGCTGCAGTTTGCAGGTATTCAGCTGGAAGGCAGTCAGCAGAAGGGGTGCATGGTTTAAGTTTTTGAAGGAGGTTGCAAATGAGGGATGTAGGTACAGGTTGTATATCAAAGGTCAGAGATGGAGTATTAGTGGTATTTAATGGGGAAGTGGTAATAGGTGGTAAAGTATTAGCTAGGGTTAGAATGGCTTCAGTAAAATATTTATTAAAGGCATCAAGAATCTGGTTAGAGTTATTATGGTTGAATCCTGAAGGGAAAGGAGTTTTAGAGTGCCCTGGATGAAGACGTTTGTTAATCCCTGGCCAGAATTTTTGTGTTTTTTGTTGGTGGATTTGTTGGAGGTGAAGGTAATAGTCTTTTTTGTCTTGGAGAATGTCTTTCTTGGTGGCATTTCTTACCTATTTAAAGAAAAGGTGATATGATGACTTTTGGAGGAATGTTATTTTTGAGGAGGATCTTTTGCCTAGTTTGTTTTATGAGCCAAGGGGCAATTTTGGTCCTTATTCAGGAAGAGTGATAGGGGGCGTAGTAATCTAGGATTTGAAGGAATCTAGTATTAAAGTAGGTCACTGCTTCATCAAGTTGAAGATTAAACATTGGTGACCAGTCACATAATTTCAGTTCATTAGTATTAGGGCTATGAATTCTTTCTTTAATAATATAGGTTAGCATATGGTCACTGATATCGTCAGGAAGGGTTCCTGGTTTATAAGTATCAAGGTGCCTGTTGAGAAGGATCCAGTCTAGGGTGGTTTCCTTACTGCTTGGCTTATGGATTCTAGTAGGAGTGGTTATTATTTGTGAGAATCCGTAAAGATTTATGTGATTGGTAGGATTAGGGGAGCTACAGGTTGCCCCAGTCTATATTAAAGTCACCTAACACAATGGTTTCCTGAGGTAGCTGGATAGAGAGGTAACTAAGTATGTTTTTCAAGTATATTGATATAATTTCCAGGGGGTGATATGTGCAAATTAGATAGATAGATTTAGAGTTGTTGATTTGTAGTTTGGCAGTAAGGGTTTCTGCATAGGTATCTGAGGGTAGGAGCACATTGAAGGGGGAAACTTGGAGTTCAGATTTATACAAAATGGCTATACCTCCACCCTTTTTGGTTTTGCGGTCACATCTCAGGATATTATATCCAGGAGGGGTAATTTCCTGGTCCAGAGTTGAGGGCTTTAGCCATGTCTCTGTAATACAGAAAATATCAAATTAGTGCACATTTAAGAGTGCATGTAGGTGGGTAATTTTATTATTAATGCTACAATGATAGACAGTCTATTTTGGGAAGTGATAGCAGAAGATGTTAGGTTGTGTGGGTTACTGGGAATATCAGTATTAGGGCCGGGGTTTGGATGAATATCACCATCTAATAGGGGGTGTTGTTGAGGATATTGTACAAACTTAAGGATTTTGTAGTAGTTTAGGTTTTTTTTTTGAAAATGAAGTAAGTAATATGGGAAGATCTATGGTACTTTGGAAGTATATAGATAGAGGTGGAGGTTATGTTACTGTGGTTGAGGGAGTTTATGCGAGAAACTGGTAGAGTTTGCTGGTAGGGGTGTTGTTGTTCAGGAAGAGAAAAATGTTCAAAGAAGGTTAGTGTGTATGGTATTGTAAGAGAAGCAAGAGTTGTAGTTAGGAGTAGTAGGTTTGTGTATACAGACCTGTGTTGGGGCCATTAGGATGTGTAGATAAGGAGTTAGAGTATGTTGAGGGAAGGAGTGTAGTAAGTAAAAGTAAAGCTGGGAGAAGGAGACAGTGCTGTATGAGGTAGAGTAGGTTGAGGGAAGAAGTGTACAAAAAATTAAAATAAAGGTGGCTGTAGGAGAGTAGCTGTATAATATTTGTGATAGAGGATGTGGTGTGGAGAGGTTAGGGAGTGGACTTAAAAGGTATATTAACTTAATTAAGGAATTGTTCAGGTTGAGTGCAGGGCTGTTAAGTTGAAGTAGTAAGTGATAGGGTGATAATGGAAGGGGGTGTGGCTACAGAAGTATATGGCTAGGACCACTGGGGGTGGGTGGGAATTGGGGGCAGGGTAGGGGAGCGGAGTGAGCCCGAAGGGCGAACGGAGCGGGTTAGAGCAGCTAAATGAAAGAGTTTACAGAGACAATCTGAGAGGAGGAGATTCCTGAGGCAGAGAAAGTGGTCACAGGTAAGTAGAATGTGGTGAAGCAGTTAATAGTAAAAAAGGGTAGTGGAGTGGGAGAAATAAAAGAAATAGAAAAATAACTAGATGGTGGGAAACGAGATGATAGGGGCAGTGAGATAACACAGGAAGATTAGCAACTAGTCAAGGGGTGAAAAACTGAAAAGGAATCTAGAAAATGATACTAGGTAAAGTAGAGGAAGGGTTATCGACCAAGGCTGGATTAGAGTGCCACCTAGTGGGCAGATAGCAGAATACAAGTATCTGTAATAGAGATAGCAGGTAGAGTTGGCTCATAAAATGGACTCGGGGGGGGGGTCCAGATGGTGCAGGGATAGGAGGAGTCTGGCTGCTGGCTTCCTGACTTGGCTGAAATTCATTCTAAGCTAGGTACAGTGTAATTAGAACAGATCAGCCTGAGACTAATAATAGGTACAGTATGAATATAACAGATCAACTTTAGTGTTTAGGACCAGGGTGGAACATACTTTCTTGATCTGTTTAAAACAGGGAAATAAACACAGTGACAGCAGATTTTGTTGACCATTTAACACGCACTGTTCCTTATGGCACTTGCCATTTTTTTTTGGGGGGGGGGGGGTTTCAATAACCAAGTTAAGTACAAATTCAAAATAAGCAGCACAAAAAAGGGCAATGTGTAAGTAAGATCTAAGAAGTGGTGCAGACTGTGTGGAGATGCTGATCACCATTTGCCATACATTATTTATATTTACCATTACAGCTTCATAGATTTATTTGCAATGGTGATGGACAGGTTGACAGATGAGATCAGACAGGAGTCCCCGTGGACTATGATGTTTGCAGATGACATGGTGATTTGTAGTGAGAGTAGGGAACAGGTAGAGGAGACCCTGGGGAGGTGGAGATATGCTTTAGAGAGAAGAGGAATGAAGGTCAGCAGGACTAAGACAGAATATATGTGTGTGAATGAGAGGGAGGATAGAGGAATGGTGAGGATGCAGGGAGTAGAGGTGGTGAAGGTGGACGAGTTTAAGTACTTAGGATCAACAGTTCAGAGTAATGGTGAGTGTGGAAGAGAGGTGAAGAAGAGAGTACAGGCAGGATGGAGTGGGTGGAGAAGAGTGTCAGGAGTGATTTGTGACAGACGAGTACCAGTAAGAGTGAAAGGGAAGGTCTACAAGAGGGTAGTGAGACCAGCTATGTTATATGGGTTGGAGACAGTGGCACTGACAAAAATGCAGGAGTCAGAGCTTGACGTGGCAGAGTTGAAGATGCTAAGATTTGCAATGGGTGTGACGAGGATGGACAGGATTAGGAATAAGTATATTAGATGGTCAGCCCAGGTTGGAAGGTTTGGAGACAAAGCCAGAGAGGCAAGATTACGTTTGTTTGGACATGTGCTGAGGAGAGTTGCAGAGTATATTGGGAAAATGATGCTAAGGATGAAGCTGCCAGGTAACAGGAAAAGAGGAAGGCCTAAGATAAGGTTTATGGATGTGGTGAGAGAGGACATGCAGGTGGTCGGTGTGACAGAGCAAGATGCAGAGGACAGGAAGAAATGGAAACAGGTGATCTTCTGTGGCGACCCCTAACGGGAGCAGCCGAAAGAAGAAGAAGATTACAGCTTCATAGATGACAGGGCTACATGTTACTGAGGGGCGTGGTATGTAATGTCAGCATGAGACAGAAAAACATACAGTTACTATCCAAGTATAATACACTATAATGGAGATAGTGGTTTGCTAGTAATTATGAAAACACAATACGTCCATATATGCATTAATATTTCCAAACCAAAATGGCTTACAACTACTGTATGACATCAGCTGAAACCTTAGATGATGTTAAAGAAAACTGGCACTAATATTTGCACTGTAAATTATATATTTTTAGAGATATTCAGCAATATTTCTATTGTTAGTTATACAAATATGCATCAGTTTTCATACAGCTGTAAATATTTCAAAACCTTCAGAAAGGAATCCCTTGCTCTCATGAGAAAGCTTACACCTAGCTGAACAGAAGTCTTCTGACACTATACATCTAGGTTGCACAGTTTTCAAGATATAAAAAGTTTAGATAAAAATAGAATTCTGAGTTTGTGGACATTATAATATACTACACTATTGATGTTTAAAGATTGTAACTGCATTGACTATTGTAACAATAAAGACATTTTCCTGAAAATATTACTGTTTGTTACCCTGCATTTAACATTCAAAAGATATTTACATTTGCTTAGGTTCTGTTTTTTCACTTGATTTTCCAAAAAAGAGCTCTGGAAGGTAAGGATGTTTGTAGACTACTTAGATGTATGATATTCCACAGCTCAGAGGTGCTAACAAGGAACTTGCCTTGTGTTTTATCATTTCATATGCCAAACAAAAATATTCTAAATTTTATTTTTGAATCATGCAGTTCAGCAAATAACCACTGTGTGGCAACATTCTTTAGTTCAATAACTTAAGTATCTATGTGTGTTATTCATACATGCAGACAAATATATCAGGCAGGGGCAATAATGCTCTTCTAGCCTGGCAGTACACCAAAACAGTTATTCTATAAGTGTCCAGGTTGTCTTAAAATCATATCTAAACTAGTGCTTGTTTTACTGTACCTTGGAAGTCTGTTCTATGCATCAGTTACTCTCTCAGAGAACCAATCAGCACACCTTTCATTCCTATATAATTTTCTATATCAGTTATCAGATGATTCTCTAGTACTTTCTGCTAACCCCAAATATTCCCAAAAGTAGTAGTCTCTAAATATCCTATATAGCCAAATAATGTCTCCTCTTACATGTTTATATGTGACACTGAACAAGTTGAGATATTTTAGTCTTTCCTAATAACTTAATTTTTCACATCATCAAGTGTGGGTCTAATGTAACTAAGAAAAAATAAGTTATGTACCTACCATAACGTTTCATGTCAGTTGTCCATATCGCCTTCCTTCTTGCTGGATGGGTTCGGAGCCGATCCTCAGCTCCGATTTGGCCACTTACTATAGCTCAAGAGCTGTTTACTGGCTCAAGGCTACCCCTTATCCCAGAATGCCCAGCGTCAGCTACCCAGATCTTATTTGAGAGAGTTCACACTAGACATAATTATAGAAGATAATCCATAAATAAACCTGGATATACAGTTAATTGCCATGGTTTGCTTGATAAGCAACTATTAAAACAAATTAGCCAGTGAAACCACTGAGAAACTCCTCTCAATCCTCGAGGAAGGGGGAAGGAGGGAGGGACGCAAGAAGGAAGGTGAGATGAAGGACAACTAACATGGAACGTTATGGTAGGTGCATAACTTCTTTATGCTAAGTTGTCCAATTTCACCTTCGTTCTTGCTGGATGGGACAGCATCCCTAGCACCTCAATCTTGGGTGGCTCATTGGAACAGACTCTTCAAAACAGTGGAACCAAAGAAGCCCAGCCCCGGGAGACCACATCAACTGTGTAATGAAAAATGAATGTATGTGGATCTGCCCAAGTAGCTGCTGCACAAATTGAATCTATGGGCAATCTAGATTGAAAAGCTACTGAAGTAGCTACTGACCTGGTTGAATGACCTTTGGGTTTTGCTGGGAGATCTTTTTGTCGCAAATGGTAGGTATGGGCTATGGTGTCTGATAACCATTTAGAAACTGGAAGGCCTTGTTTGTTGTTAGCAAATGAAAGGAACAACTGATCTGATTTTCTCATCTCTTTAGTTCTATGGAGATAGAAACGTAGTTGTCTATGAACTTCTAATTAGTGTAATTTGTATTCTGCCTTGTTGGAATGATTAGGGAAAAAGACAGTAAGTTTAATGGATTTGTTCAAATTATGTTCTGAACCAACTTTAGGCAAAAAAGATGGGTTGGTTCTCAGAGAAACTCTCTCTTTGTGAAAAACTAGGTATGGAGGGCGAACACAGTGCATGAAGTTCTGAAACACGTCTGGCAGAAGTAATAGCAACTAAGAAGAGAGTTTTCCAAGAGAGAAATTTCAAGGAACATGATGCTGCTGGATCAAAGGGTGGCAGTATCAAGGAGGCCAGAACCAAACTGAGATCCAAGGTGGAAGGGGCTCTTTCACTTTCATGAAGGCCTTACAGAGTTTGTGAGACATTATGCTGGAATTAGAAACTCCGACATGAAAATTTGAAATGGCAGCTAGTTGTACTCTGATAGTAGCAGCCGCTGCACCAGAATGAAACAGTTCTGCTAAGAAATCCAAAATCCAAAAGCTGTAAAAGGATCTAAATTCCTGGATTCTGCCCAGTAAGAGAATTTTTTCCATTTGCTAGCATAGACTTTCCTTTTATTTGTCTTATGGGAGGAAACAATAATATCACGCACTGATGGGGAAATATCGGGGAGATTGGCTAGAATTGGAAGTGGAGTAACCAAGCTGTGAGCTTGAGGGATTGGTGTAGCCTGCCTGATTGATGAATCAAGAGGTCCAGTACTGGGTCCAGAATCTAAGGCTGGGTTAGAAGGTGGGGGTGAAGGAACGGAAACCAAATCTGTCAAGGCCAATAGGGGGCAATGAGGATCATTTTGCAACCCAATGATTTTGCTTTCTGAATGACTTTTGGAATTAGAGGAAAGGGGGGAAATGCATAGAGGAGTCCCTGAGGCCAATCGTGGACTAGAGCATCCCTGGGTGTCTGACCTGGAGGAGGAACAAGGAAGAAGTAGCTGCTAAATTTGTTGTTGAGGGGAGAGACAGAGATCACAGCAAGGCTGGCCCCATTTGCAGAAAATAAGATCCACAACTTCCTGTTTCAGAGACCACTCGTGAGGCATGAGGATAGCCCTGCTGAGCCTGTCTATCACATTGGATGTCCCAGGGATATGCATTGTTGTCAGAAAACATTGGGAGGAAATCGCCCATTGCCACAGTCTGAGGGACTCTCGGCACAAGGGGTAAGACCTGGTTCTGCCCTATTCGTTGATGTACCAAACTACTGACATATTGTCCGTCTGTATTGCAATAGTCCCGGCAGGGAGAGAGTCTTGAAGAGCTTGCAGCGCTAGGAGCACCGCTCTCATCTCCAGGACGCTGATGTGCAAGTAGTACTCGTGAGGTTGCCAAGTGCCTTGGATGGTCTTCCCTAGATAATGCCCCCCCCCCCCATCAGGGAAGTGTCCGTGGTCACTGTGGCGACCGGATGGGGTTCCATGAAAGGTCTGCCCTGAGTAACTAGTGGGGAGACCATCCACCAGGAAAGGCGTCTTTCACAAGATTCTGTAATTAGCATCATGTGAGACATGGGTAATTCCTGGAAGGACCATTGTGTGAAAAGAAGCCAATGAAGGACTCTCATGTGAAAGCATGCTAAGGGAACTACAAGAATGGCTGCTGCCATGAACCCTAGAGTTGAAGAACATATTTGACTTGAATTCTTTTGCTCCTCAGGAGAAGTGACACCTGTTTTCGAATAATGGAAACTCTTTCCTGAGGCAATTTTACAATCATTTTTCATGTGTTTAGCTCTGCTCCTATGTATGTAATAGACTGACAGGGTGACGAGGCAGATTTTTCAAAGTTTATTGTGATGTCTAGTTGAGCACAGCATGTGATGGTGTAATCTTTTGCCTCTATAAGTTGTTGCCTGGGTGGTAACAATGAGGAGCCAGTCGTCCAGATAAGGAAACACCTGGAATCCCTGATGTCTCAGGTGAACCGTGACCACTGCCATGCATTTGGTGAACACCCTGGGGGCTGTGATGAGACCAATGGGCAGAGCTCTGAATTGGTAATGACTGGCCCCTAGCCAGAAGCATAGAACTCTCCTGGACCATCTGTCCATTTTTATATGATAGTACGTGGCCATAAGATCTATGGAGCACATCCAATTGTCCTGACCCAGAAAGGGAAGAATTGACTGTAGTCTTACCATCCGGAACTTTTCTTTTTGTACAGATTTGTTTAACCTGCTGAGAACCAGAATTGTTCTCCAGTCCCCTGCCTTTTTGGGCACTAAAAAGAATCTTGAGTAGGTTCCAGATCCTACTTGGTCTGTGGGGACTTCCTGGATGGCTTTTTTCTAGCAGTCTTGAAACTTCTGTGACTGCCTGATCCCTTAGATTGGGTGGAACATCTGGGATGGATTTTTTTGAAACAAAAGGGGGTTGATGAAAGGGAATTTTGTAACCTCCGGATATAATGGCTAGTACCCATTTGTCTTTTGTAATATTTTTCCAGGCGGTTGGGTACAATGAAAGCCTTCCCCCGACTGCCTCCAGAGTTGAGCAGTCGGGCATCCCTTCAGGGATGTTGATAGGGTTTGGAAGAGAACGTATCTCTGTCACACTGATTTTGCGGACCCCCCTATGCCACGAGAGCGGCGTCTGCCATTGTTATTATTTCCCCCTCTGCCCCTGGGGGAAAATTCACCACATGCATCAGGCAAGGGTCCGTGGGATTTTTTAAACCACATCTTTCCACCCTTCTGACCCTTTGGGTATGGTCTGGTAGGAGTGGAAAAACGGACTCCGACATCAGAGAGCATCTTGCCTTCCTGCTGGCACCTGGTAAGTGTGTCTTTCACCTGAGGCCCAAAGAGAGAGGAGCCATCAAAGGGGGTATTGGTGAAGGACGCTCAGAAAGGTTCCGCAAACTGACACAGTCACAGCCAAGAATATCTCCGAAGAGCCACTCCTGTTCCTGCAGCTCTACTGGCTCCATCAGCTGCGTACGAAATAAGCCTCATGGAGGAGTTGACTACTGAATTAGGAGTCGCCAGCTGGGTAGCTACCTTGGCTGAAGCTCCCTCAGCTGTGGGATCTTGTATGTTATCTCCAAGCTCTTTTAGGAGATCCCTCTGAAGCCTAATAAAATGGGAAAGTTAGTTCAGGGACCTAAGGGAGAAGGTTGCTGATGAGAACATTCGGCTTCCCATATCTGTCCATCGTATGAGAGTCTTTATTCGGTGGATGGACAGATGAGGAGGTTTCAGCTAACTCTCTCTTTGTGGCTGCTGCTACCATCATGGCATCATCTGGGACACTATTAGTCAAAAATTGTTTGTCCTGGGGAGCTGTGATAAATTTATTGGGTCTCCTCGGGACAGGTTCCATGGAATCTGGAGCTGACCATGCCTTTCGAGACACTACAGACATGAATAGATCAAAAGGCGGAGATACCCAGGAGGTGAAAGGACGGGAAGCAAATGCGCCCAGGCATACAGACTCATCCTCAGAGGGTGCTAGGTAAGTCCAGCTATGCCTCTGCCTGAGAATCTCAAGGATGTCCGAAAAAGAAACATCTTCACAGGGGGACCTTGGGGACCCCTCTGATTCATCCAGGTCTGTATCTGAGGTGACAGACTCAGGGGAGTCTTGGTGCTTTCTCCCTCACTTTTTCTCCTGAAAAGCCTACTCAGAATACTCTGGGGAGGTTTTGGAAGAAGAGAGTTCACCCAATGGGCTGTCCTGGGGCATAGGTTCCCTTACACTTTGGTGGAGGAGGAGCAGAGGTTGTCACAGGCACTGAGGGGATGGAGCTGATAGAACTGATAGTGGGGCTGTCTGTGGGGACAGCACTCCCCACATGACCTCGAAGGCATCATGGTCTCGACACAAGGAGGACTCCAGCTCCGAAGAGACTTTAATCCCACCCTGTGCCAAGGGAGACAGCTCCGAGGCCGATGTGGGAGCTGAGCTCAACTGAGCTGAAGCTGCGAGAGGGAGAACAGGGTTGGACAAGGGTCCGATGCCTCTTCCCCTCTCAGAGCTGATGAGAAAGCTTCAGCGCCCAGATACTTCGATGGGTAGAAGAACCGAGGTAATCTGAACCAATGTCGGAGCCGAAGAGGATGTCATCAAAGCCGAAAGAACCATCTGAGCATTCATGGACTCCATCTCCGAACTAAGCGTAGTCGGAGGAGGAACTGAAATCGAAGCGGATGGAGCCGAAGCCTGTTGAGGCGGGCTCAAAATAATTTTAGCAAGGGCATGTGACTTCAGCAACCTACTGACCACTGTCTCCACATCCTGATCTGATAACCTCGAGAATCGAGAGGAGTGGGAAGATGAACGATGACTGCTCTTGCTTTGAAGTAAGGGTGATTGTGGCACCTAGCGAAAAGGCTCCAATGAAGGAGACCTAGCTCATCTGTGGCTCTGAGATGGCTCCAAAGTGACAGTTAAAGCCAATGGAGGGGTAGTCTTAGACGGCACCGACACACTTGGTTTGTCAAACTCACAGGTTGGTTCTGAACATGGAGCCAAAGGCTTGACAGGTTTCAAAGGTTTCACTGGCTGAGATGCTTTAGCCGGAGAATCTTGTTTTAACAATCCATGGAGGATAAGCTTGTTTTTCTGCTCCTGCAGGACCCTTGGACTAAAGGCATGACAAATAGAACAAGAGTCCTGCAGGTGCAGAGCCCCCAAGCAGTAAACACAACTAGTGTGCCCATCTGTCAGAGACATCTTCTGACAGCATGAATCACACTTTTTAAAACCAGAGGTTTTAACTTCCTTAGACATTATATCAAAAAGACAAACTGCAATAGTAAACTAAAAATTAATAAGGACCTTAAAGGAGAGCCTCTAACAAACAGCTGTCCTTAAGAGGGGGAGGGGAAGAACTCTCTAAGTTAAATGAGTTCACGGAATAATAGAAGGCCTAGCCTAGCGACTAAGGGGCAATGGCCAACACAGCACAAAAAAACACCACAAGGACGAGATAAGGGGTTTACAATAAAATAAACTTAGAACTCGTTTTCACCTTTTCTAATTTGAAACTTAATGTGGTTGATTATTCTTTGTTGAATAAGGGATTATCCTTTATTCCCTCTCAACCGAGTGATCTTAGTGAACTTTTGATTGACCTTAGGTTATTTGGGCGTGCAATAGCCCTGAAATTAATGTTTCCTATTGATGATGGGACTGGTTTACAGACAGCATGTATATTTAAATGCAAAAGTTCGTTTGTTCCAGTATTGCCTTCAAATGTAGAATGTTTTATTCGCTTATGTGAAAATTAATTTTATGCATATTTTTCGAGTTTGGAGCGAAGATGCATGTATTTTAACTTAAGTAAAGCGCAACAGTATTCATTGAATATGTTATCTAGTAATGATGATCTAACAATAAGACCAGCTGATAAGGGAGGGGGATAGTACTTCTAGATACCCCTGACTATATTACAGCGATGTATGACATGCTGAAGGATGATAGCACTTATTGTGAGATTGACCACAAAGAGTTTTTGGATATCATTGTCAGAGTGCATGAAGACCTGTATGATTTATTGATGTGTAGGCAAATAACCCCAGAGCTTTATGGTTATTTTCTGGTTGAAACACCTTTAATACCTTATATTAAAGGTTTGCCTAAGGTGCACAAAAATATTTTACCCCCACCGATGAGGCCCATAGTAGTAGGTAATGGCTGGGTTACTGAAAGAATCTCCATATATACTGAGAGCATTTTGGGACCATTAGTAAGAAAGATACCCACTATACTCAGGGATAGTTACCAGTTAATTAATGAACTTACTACTTTCATAGATGGAAGTTTGATTCCATCTTTTCTGTTAGTAACTCTGGATGTTAAAAATCTTTTTACATCTATTCCTAATGACTATGGTGTTGAAGCGATCAGAGAATTATTATGTTCAGTCAATGATATTGACACGAACAAGGAAATACTTGTATGCACTTTATTGGAGACAGTATTGAATAATAATATTTTTATGTTTAAGGGTAGTTTATTTGCACAGAGATGGGGTGTCGCTATGGGCACCCCTTGTGCAAATTCCTATGCGAATCTAGTGGTCAATCATTGGGAAAGGAAATTTCTTTTTGGAAATACATCATTTGCACAGATAATTTTTTATAGGAGGTTTGTGGACGATGTACTACTCTTTTGGAAGGGTAGTGTTGATGAACTTAGAGCTTTCGTTAGTTATTTAAAATCAACCACTAGATTCTTAAGATTTACGCTGGACTTTTCATACAGTCAAGTTGATTTTCTAGATATCAGCATTTTTAAGGATTTCAGTGGGAATATTTCCACTTCTCTGTTTAGAAAATCATGCTGGAAGAATGCGTTATTGCATTATACCAGCATGCATCTCGGATTTGTTTTCCCTAACATTGTCAAGGGACAACATATTAGGATTAGTAGAATCTGCAAGGATCCTTTGAACATGCAGACTGAACTGAATTTCATGCGAACCCTATTTATTGATAGGGGTTATAATAACACCATGGTTGATAATATTCAGAACATGGTTTTGCAGGGATCAACGTCCAGTGATAGGGGCCATTATTTTAACAACAAGAGATATTCACAGCATCAGACTAAGGTCACTTTTACAACCAGATATACCAATGATAATAATAAAATAGTTGAGATAATAAAGAGGAACTGGCAGCTATTGACAATTGACCCTAAGGTCCTTAATGTTGTAGGACCTACACCTAGACTCACACATAGGAATAGCAAGAGTTTAAAAAGAATTTTATGTAAGGAACATCCACATATTCAACGGGATATTTCCAGGGTAAATAAGCTAGGTACTTATAGTTGTAATAAATGTAAGATGTGTAAGTTCATAGTTAAAGAACAGAATTTTAAACATCTTACTATTGAGTACATTTTTACACCTAGGTTTTATGCCAATTGTGACAATGATAATTTGATCTATTTAGCAACGTGTACACATTGCGCTGCATTCTATGTTGGGATTACTTCGAGGAAATTAATGGATCGTATTTATAACCATATATATGACATAAATAAGCAAGATACACGGAATGCTTTAGCGAAACATGTTGCTGAATATGTGAATCATAGCTTTAGGTTTAGAATATTACAATTGGTGAATAAAACCAATAGAGGGGGTAATAATATGAATTATCTGGAATATGTGGAGCTCTCATGGATTTTTAAGTTAAGAGCCCATATTGAACCGGGATTAAACCAGCATATCAGCATTAAGCCAGTATTAGAGGCTCGCAAATACTAGGCATTAGATATCCATATGACTAATTATTAATATACATACATGTTATCTATATTTTTTGGAGTTTTAATATTATATTATACTATTTTATTTAGTAATTATTTATTTACCACTGAAGATTAAATGCTATATATTAATTGTCGTTGTTACACTATAGGTCTTATGATACTGCTTACAGATGGATTAGATATTTGTATTTGTAGTACAGGTAATTTATTTTTGTTTTTGTATTTATATATACTTCAGTTACAGTAAAAGGTTTATTACTTTGATATATGCCTATACTGAAGTTTGTTTGCTGCTATAGAAAATGAACCTTGTTTCTTTAAGATTTGAATGCTTCTGTTGCTTAATTATTGTAATTATTCAATTAGGAGTTATTGAGTTCAGTATTTAGGCACTGATATTTGTTACTTGTAGTAAGATCTGAAGAAGCGTGCAATGTTTTGCACGTGAAAGCGCTTATTTTATTTAATAAATACTGGATTTTATTGCTCGTGGTGTTCGTGCTCAGTTTTATCTTCAAACTTATAACTTACTATAAGAGAGAAAAAAATATATCAAAATTTAAGCAAATTATTTTAGTTAAATAGAGAAAAAAGTTATACTAAACCTGAGCCAGTATGATCGCAACCTCGCAGCTAAAGCGGAAACGAGATCTGGGTAGCTGATTCTGGGATAAGGGGTAGCCGCGAGCCAGTAAAGAGGATCAGCTCCGAACCCATCCAGCAAGAATGAAGGCGAGATTGGACAACTTAACATCAATTGTTTCATCATTTTTGATTTCCTAGACCTTAAAATCTTTTTATAAAACGTATAGTTTGACAACTATCATTAACCAAGTGGTTAATATGATTAGAAAAACCCAAATCTATATCTACTCATATACCAGGTCCTTAAATGAATCAATGGTTTCAATCACTGTGTGCTGTACTAAATATTCACCTTTCAATTTATTTTCAATCACTGTGTGCTTTACTAAATAATCACCTTTCAAAAGTCTCCCTAATCTTATAGACTTAGTTTTTGATGCGTTTATCATCATATTATTCTCCTACACACAAATGGTCAACTTAGTTAAGTTCTTTTACAGACATATTGTATCTGAAACCCATATACTAAGTTTCCCCATTTTTAAAGTCATCTGCATACAGACTGTAGAACACTTCAGATGAAAAAGATAGATCTGAGAGATACAACCTAAACAAATATGGGCCTAGGACAGAGCCGTGTGGGGCACAGAGACTGTGACCTAAACTTTCACCTGTCCATTTGCTGTATGGTACTTGCCATGTCCTATTTATAAGCCATGAAGCTATTCATCTTATCAAGATTACATCAATATTTTGTTGTTCTAATTCGACAATAAGTACTTTGTGTATAATCCTATCAAATGTTGTAGTTAAGTTTATATACATTACATCAAAGCACAATTTTTCATAGCTATTATATTGCTATATAACATCATGTTACAGATAGTCATGTGTCTATTTTCAACTTATACATGCTGGTACATGGCTTCAAGTCCTATCCTTTCCAGTGCTGACAATAGTTTATCCAAAATAGCCTTCTCCATTAATTATCCACAGCATGAAAGCAAACATGGATCTATATTATTCTGGGTTTGCCCTATCCCCCTTTCCCTTAAAGATAGGCTTAACAAGTACAAGTTTCCAATCTTGAGGAATCTCTCTATACTTAAATGACCTAGTGAATAACAGATTCAAAAGTACTATAAAGTTTATGCTCCAGTGTTCACAAGTCCTTCTTGTGCTTTATTTGGATTCAGTTTGCTTAGTTCTTTTTCAATCTATACTGTGGTGGTGGTGCTGCAGTAGCATTGTCGCCTCACAGTTAGACGTTGCCCGTTCGATTCTCAGTTAGAGCGTCTTCTGTGTGGCGACATGCGTGAATGGGCGTTCCTTCACTGAAGGTTGTGCGTTAGGCCCGGCAAGCCAGCATGTAAAAATCTACTGCCAATCATTAGCAGACCGGAGTTCCGCTGTGGCGACCCCTAACTAAAAGCTGAACGACACAACTAATTTAATTTCAGTATCTGAAGTTACATGGGTGTTACTAAGACAGTTTATCACCCCTTTTGTGACGCTGAGCTGCTTTGGATACAATTTTTGTAAATATACCTATAATGTGTTGTGTTTGAAAATAAATTTTATAATCTACACACAGTTTATCAATTTGTATGTCTTTACTCCTACCACATCTTATATATCTATATTCAATTATTTTTTTGATCTTGCGACACACTATGTATACTTTCTCTGTCCTGTTGTTTAAGTTTTCAAAGTTATAGTTCAACTTTTTTCCATTTCTTATATTTTTTGTCTTTCACCTTAATCAAGTATCTTGCTCATATGTAATAATATCCTCCTGACCTTGTGTGCCTAGATCCTGATGTTGAACATTTTTTTGATTTTTTTTTTCATTCAAGCAATTTCTCTTTCAAAACTTGACATGTTTCTTTTGCAGTTTTCTGACTAAATGCATCACTTCAATTAGTTTTATATAGTGACTGTTTTGCTTCCATAAAATCTGTTATTAATCTTTTGTTCACTAATTTAGATTTCAGTTTGGCAGAATTAACTGGCAGCAAGTTAACCTTTACCATGATCACTGCACATCAATGGTGGTAAAACTATACATGAAGTAACAGTCATTTCCTTAGGAACACAAACAATGCCAAGTGCCCTGGTAGACTTTTTACAATCTGAAGCAATTGTTGTTCCTGAATATCCAATGTAAACAATTTCCTTACTAATGTTGATGAATCATTATTATCCCAGTCTGTTTCTGTTAAGTCCCCAGCCACTATTATTTTTCCCTCCTGTGTCTCATGCAAGAAATGTATAAATTTCTTTAGGTCATCAGCACTTGACTATGGTGGTCTATACACCCCAACAACTGTTATGTGTGCCAGGGTTGTCATTCCTATCACAGTTACACAATGTATAGTATTGGTATTATCACTGGACATGTCATAACAATCTTTAATCCCTATCACAACACCTCCATCTGATTTTTTTGTTAGAATGCCCGTTATGGTAAAAACATTTATACCCTGACAGAACTGGTTTTCAAGTCATTGTTCTTTAACCATATGCCACAAATAATAACAATTTTGTGGAAATGCAATAAATTTTCGAATAAAAAACTTTATTATAAATGCCCCTAGAATTAACAGCCATCAGGGATACATCAAATGTTGCTATCTGTGAATTGTTACACTTCTGACCTGGCAAAAATCCTGATTTGTGTTAGTCAAACATTGCAATACAGCTGCTGTAAAAAAATATTTTCCTTTGGCTTGACAAGTGTACACCATCCTGCCTGAACATGTGTGACCAAAATTAGGCTTGGATGTTCTACACATTTCCATTCTTTGAATGATTTTATGCTCTTGTAATGAACAAATGGTGAATAATGACAAAGTTTTTCATGGATGATAATTATGAGTTGGTTCTCTTTTAGTGTTGGTATTTTGTCCTTCTCTTTTTCAGAAATAGTGAAAAAGCTAAATAACTTTGGTGCTTCTTCTATAGCAATATGCAAGAATGAAGAACATCTAATTGTTCCAGATTTCTTGGCTAATTCACTCAAAGTGTGAATTGTATCAAATTTCTGAATCCAAAACATCCAGGTTTCCTTTAAGTCCCTGTGCATTGAGACAGTTCTATGTAATTGAACTTGGGTCATTTTTCACTAAGGATAATACGTCTATACTTCCAAATACAAACTATTGAAAGCAAATGTAATTATTCCATTCTGCAAATATCCATGTCCAGTTTTAGAAGGATTGCCCCAGTTCTGACGCCATGTAATGTGTGGATGAAGATTAAAGAATACCGAAGCAACTAAGGATGTAATTTAGTCTCACTGAAGTGTGTATTCAAACTGACAGATGTAGAAAAACTGTGCACAAAAAGACATGCAAGTTAATGCAGCTAGATGCTATGCATTAAGGCTGTGTATTCACAGCACTCATGGTAGAGATGTTTGCAATAGAGACATTCTTGGAACAAATACTTGAAGAAGACACTCTCCCAGTGTTGAATTAGCCAGTAAAGACATCTTCCTAATTGCAAAAGATGATGCAGCTGGTAATCTACATGGAAAGTATTACGTATTGTCAATGCCATTCTTCCATACTGGGGAAAGACTACATTAACAAGCAGGTTGAAGAGCACAGCTCAGCAAAGTTGCTGTATGTAGAAGATGATGTGGCATTACAAGCAGATTCTGATTAAGAACTTTGCCAAGTGATAGGGGAATGGAATGCAAAACTGAAGGGACATGAGATGAACCAGGGTACAAATAAAACCATTGTCATGGCAGAAAATGGAAGAAATCAGAAGAAGCTGAATACTGTTGCAAGGAAAAATAGTGGAACGAGGTAACAGCTTCAAGTATCTGGGATGGAGAGTTGAGGAGAGGATAAGTCTAAATGAGGAGGTAAAAGCTAGAATCAGAGAGGCTGCAGTCAACTGGCATAGAGTGTTGGTGGTAGTGTGTGATAAAAGAATGCAAATGAAGCAGAAAAGGAAGGTGTATAACACAAATCTGGGCAGTGAAAACTGAGCCATTGAGGAAGCAACATGTGATGGAAATGAAGTGCTTGAGACAGTTGGTAAAATATACACTGTGGGACAGATGAAGAAATGAAGACATCAAAGCAAATGCCATAGTAGTTCCAATTACAGGTAAAAGAGAACAGGTTACGGTGGTTCAGACATGTACAGGAAAGCAGAAGACAACTCAGTGAAGAAGATTTGGGGAAGTTAGGAAAGAGTTAAGAGGAAACAAGGGTGTCCAGCTAAAAGATGGGTGCAATGCATGAGAGAAGACCTGCAAAACTCAGATATGACTGTCAAAAAAGACAGGAAGTGGCATTAAATCACAAGAGATGGTTACAGCTGATGCGACACCCTGAACCAATATAGAAAATGGGAAAAAGTGGAGATGATGATACTACAAAGAGTTACGCAGAAAAGTCCTACCCACTCCTGGACAAATGTATTAAATTGGCAGACCAACTAGATTCAAGTAAATGGACAGATTTACAGGCAAACCAACATGGTGGCCCTCTAGTACTAATAAACTATGAAATAAAAAGAAGAAATTCTTAAACCTATTTAGCTGAATAAACAATCCTCAAATTAAGGAGTACATCAAATAGCTAGATAAGAAACTAAAAAGGCATACGAAAAACAAAAAGCTCCCATGAACTCAGACTTCCTACAGAAGCCAAAGAAAACTACAAATCCTTCTTTTATGTCAGAAAACTAAGAAACAATACCCAACATTGCTCTGATCTTGGTTCATAATGGTACAGACTACTCTGATCCAGTGGATATTGCCAACCTACTGACAAATAAGTAAAAAATAGCAGAGACCAGTTAACACAACCAAATGTAAAAACAAAAAGTTAAATATAAGTTAAGTGCTTTTGCAGCCAAAAGGAGCTTCTTCAGACAAGCATATTTAAAAATTCAATTAATGAACAAGTGTACGTGACTTCAATACAGGTCTTAAAGGAACAGTGTAATTTAAACTTAATCCTTTTTCAGTTTGTAGTTCTAAAATCCATGTTAATTCTATACATTCAGCTTTTTTAGAAACATCACCACCCCCAAACCAACATGAAATAACTGTAAAACAAAAAATGGACAAGAATGTCCTGCTCTGAATGAATTACACGAATCACCAGTGCTTGAGATTCGTCCAGCAGATAAAGGTAGAGCCATATTAGTATTGGATAAGAATGTTTTATTTTGAACAGATGTCTTTGATGTTGTCTGATACTGACACTTATGCTGTTATGTTGAAGTTTCAAGTTAGCTTATTGGTTATAAGAGTTCAAGACAATTTGTATGAATTTCATACGAGTGGTTTGATAACTCGACAACTTTATGATTTTTTTACTATTGAATATAGTACCAGTTATGTATGGATTTCCAAAAATATATAAGACTCATTTAAATCACACATGAGACCTATCATATCTGGTCAAGGATGGTTGACAGAACCATTATCCATCTGTGTAGAAAAGATGTTATGTCCATTGTTAGATAAGATTAATACAGTATTAAAGGACACTAACCAAGAAAAAACAGGTACTCGACAAAAATCAAGAAAATGTAAAAATGAGTACAGTGGATGAAAGAAGTACGCCTTAAAACTTGAATCCACAACGGTTTAATCCACACCACGTACTGACAACAAATAAATGCTCTTCACACACACTGCGTTTTCGTCCACTAAAGCTGTTGGACTTCATCAGATTAATACAATTTCATTAATTAATCATGCTTATAAATGTAATTAAAACTAAATCATCCTATAATCTTAAAGTGCATCTTGTATCATCAAATCAGACAAGGCTAAACTCATGAATATTAATTTTCCTAAAAAGGCTTTGTTTAAATACCTAACAAACCCTATACTCTTGTATATAAAATATTTAAAATTACATACATTCTTTATAAAATATTTACATATAGATAAATTACAAATTGCATCACTGTAATAATTTTTTTATTATTATAATAAATATTAAATATTTACTTCAGTAATTAAGACACTGTCACATATACCAAAACATACTTGGTTAAAAAATAAATAAATGGAGATTTAATGCCCTCTAGTGTTCAAATAAGTTCATTACAATTTTCCTGCTTTTAACTTTAATACTGGGGTTAATGAGATGTGTTCATTTAAACCAGGGTTTTTATGGCTTCTAACTTTATTTGCCACCACAATTCCCTGTATTCTAACCACTCTTCCCATAATCCCCCTCTGATATCCTTTTTCACTTGTTCTATTACAAAAAATGAAAATTTAGAACCCACACATTCTCTTGTATGCTTATATAAAGCATTAGTTTCTTTTTGTTTTAATATTTCGTATGTGTGTTCATATATTCTCCTCCTCAGGACCTTTTCTGTTTTCCCTATGTAAAATGAACTGCATTTTCCACACAATGCTATATACACCAACCCTTTTGTACCACAATTATAATAACCTTTATTGCCAATAGTTATTCCTCTGCTGGCTAGGTACACTTCAGTATCATTAATTATGTGTTCGCATTGTCTACAATGGCCACATTTGAAAGTTCCATTTCTCTTAGACCCCGTTATTGTACCATAATAATTAGAGGGTTTTTTTCCACTATTGGACTCTAATAATTGTTTGATACTCAATGAGTTCTTATATACTACTTTTGGGACAACATTTTTAAAATATTTGGTGTCCGTGTATAGTATGAAGTTATTCCATTCCTTAATGAAAATTTCTTTTATTTTAGAATTTGATGTGTTATATTCTATCACCATGGCTTGTTCAAAATTACCATTTGTTTTCTTGTTATTGGTCACAATATTAGTTTCTAATGTTCTTCCAATCGTTCCTTTAATGGGTTTAAATTTGTTGGTTCTCCCTGCCTCCACTTCTGATTTAATACTTTCTACAAAGTGTATTGGGTAACCTCTTTCTTGGAACATTTTCACCAAGATGTTGCATTCCTCAGTAAAGTCTATATCTGCACTTGTCATACGACAACGCCTCACAAATTGTCCTTTTACTATGTTCTTTTTACAATGTGAGGGGTGTGCACTGGTATAATGTAGGAAAGAGTTACAGTAAGTTTTTTTCCTATATACTCTTGTTTCAAATGCTTTATTGTGTTTATATATCTCCACATCTAAATATTTTAATGAATCAGGGGAGGCAGTATAAGTAAATTTTAAGAAATTAGTACTTGTATTTATATTCAAAAAATTCTTCAAATTTCTCTCTACCACCTATCCAAAAGATGACTATGTCATCTAAAAAACGGCGGTAGAGTGTCCAACACTTACTAAATTCTGACCTCAAAATATATTGTAATTCCCATTTAACCAATACAAGGTTTGCAAAAATGGGTGCGCAAGCCGCACCGATAGCAACTCCTTCTTTTTGTTGATAATACTCCTCATTGAACATCAGAAAATTATTTTTCAAAACCATATCTGTTAAACTCATAATTGTACTTTTTTCTTTTTGTGTCAAAATTTCATCCTCATAAATAACTTCCTCAAACATACTTAGACCCTCTCTATATGGTATACAGGAAAAAAGATCAATTATGTCAATAGTGACAAACTTTTAGTTATGTACTTACCATAACTTCGGATGTATGGGATCCATCTCGCCTACATTCATGACAGATGGGTTCGGAGCCGATCCATCCGCTCCGACTCGGCAACTAATACACTAGCACGAAGTCTCTCATTGGCTGGGCTACTCCCTATCCCAGGATGCACTACACCTGCTTCCCCAGATCTTGTTTGTTCGCTTTCATACACCCATGCAAACACAGAAAAACTAGTAGTCACAATAACCAACTAAAGTTCTTCAAGAAAGAACGCCAAGAAAAGAGGGACTACAGCTCCTCTAAATCCAAATGGAAGGGGGAAGGAGGGTGGGTACTTATGAATGTGGCGAGATGGATCCCATACATCCGAAGTTATGGTAAGTACATAACTAAAAGATGTAATGGGATCCTATCTCGCCTACATTCATGACAGATGGGACAGCGTCCCTAGCACCTACATCCCGGGTGGCTCATTGGAAAACACTCCTGAGAACTGCGGAACCAAAGGAAGCTCTGCCTCGAGAAACCACATCCAATTTGTAATGAGAAATGAAAGTGTGCGGAGAGGTCCAGGTTGCTGCAGCACAAATATCATCTATTGATAACTTGGAATGAAAAGCTACGGAAGTAGCCATTGCCCTGGTAGAATGAGCCTTGACTGGAAAGGGGAGGTCTTTGTTTGCTTGTGAATAAATAAAAATGATACAATCTTTAATCCATTTAGATATGGAGGTTTTTGTTACTGGTTGACCCAATTTGTTCGCTGCAAAGGAAACAAACAATTGATTAGATTTCGGCGTTTGGCGGTTCTATTCAAATAAAAGCAGTTGTCTATGTACGTCCAATTGATGCAAAGTATATTCTGCGTTATTAGAGAATTCTGGGAAAAAGACAGGGAGTTCTATAGTTTGTTGCATACAGAAAGAGGAGGCCACTTTTTGGTACAAATGCAGGGTTTAATTTCAATGAAACTCTATGCTTATGAAAAATCAAATAGGGAGGATCAGAACAAAGAGCTTGAAGTTCTGAAACTCGCCTGGCAGACGTTATGGCTACTAAAAAGGCCGTTTTCCAAGACAGAAATTTTAAATCACAGGTAGCAGCTGGTTCAAAAGGACGGGCAGTTAGGGCAGCAAGAACCATATTCAAATCCCACGGGGGGACAGGATGAGATAAAGGAGGCCTCAGGAGCCAAGCCCCTTTGAGGAAAGCCTTACAAAGTTTGTGAGACATCAATGAAGGTTCAAATGAAGTATGAAAATTAGAAATGGCCGCTAGCTGAACCTTAATGGTAGAAACTGAAGATCCCGACTGAAAAAGGGAGGCCAGAAAATTCAGAACCTCCGATACTGGTGCAGTGAGAGGATCTATACCCCGTTCTTGAGCCCAGAAAGCAAACCTTTTCCATTTACTGGAATAAAGTTTGATGGTGGAAGGTTTATGAGAAGAAGACAGTATGTGGACCACGTCCGGGGAAAGAGCATCGTCTCGGACTAAGGATGGAAGTGGAGTAACCATGCTGCCAACTTCAGGGACCTGAGAGACGGATGAAGCCGTCCTGACTGATGAGTCAACAGGTCTGGCACGGATCCAGAAACCATGGACCTTCTATCGCATGCCCCTGTAGGAAAGGAAACCAAACTTGACGAGGCCAGTGCGGGGCAATCAAAATCATCTCGCTCTCCATGTAAATGGCCTTCTGTGTCACCCTCGGTAGAGGGGAACGGAGGAAGGCGTAGAAGACCGGGGGCCAAATGTGAGTCAGAGCGTCCCTGGGAGTCTGTCCCTGAGAAGGAACAGTGTGAAGAACTCTCTGCATTTCGCATTGTGAGGGCTGGCAAACAGGTCGCAGCAAGGATGACCCCATCTGTCGAAGATTTTCAGCTATACCCTGGTTGAGGGACCATTCGTGGGGTAAAAGAATGGTCCTGCTTAATCTGTCCGCAATCACATTGGACTTTCCCGGTATGTGCGTTGCCATTAGAAAGCGGTTGGTAGCTACCGGCCAGTGCCAAAGTCTCATGGCTTCTCTGCATAGTGGGTAAGACCTGGTTCCACCTTGCTTGTTTATGTACCATACCACCGACATGTTGTCGGATAGGATAGCAATCGGGCCCTGTGGGAGAGCGTGATGGAGAGCTTGGAGTACCAATAGTACCGCTCTCATCTCCAGGACGTTGATATGCAAATGCGTTTCCTGGATCTGCCATGTACCTTGGACCGACCTGTCCAGGTAATGACCCCCCCACCCTACCTGGGAGGCGTCCGTAGTCACAGTGGCAATGGGACGTTGTGGTATAAAGGATCGCCCCTGGTCGAGATTTGATTGGAGAAGCCACCAATGCAGATCTCGACGGCAACTTTCCGTGATTATGATTAAGTGGTTCAAGGGAAGTTCCTGATAAGACCATTGAACCGACAGTAGCCATTGTAAAATTCGCATATGAAGCCTGGCCAAGGGAACCAAAAGTATGGTCGCCATCGAGCCCAACAGTTGTAGGATCCGATGGGCGGGGCTCTTTGTAGGGGAGACAGGATTTGACTTGATCTTGTAACACCTGAATTCTTGCTGCGGTAAAAGGCGCATTCTTTTGTGTCTAAGTCTGCGCCTATGAAAGTAATACGCTGAGATGGCTGTAGTACAGATTTTGCAAATTGAACGTGATCCCCAAGAAACGGCCCAAGGTGAGCGTGGCTCTGGCGCTTGGAGTAGTAGATGTTCGGAGGTGGCAGTAAGGAGCCAGTCGTCTAGATAAGGAAACACCTGGAATCCCAGACTTCTCAGGTGAGCAGTTACCACTGCCAGACACTTGGTGAACACTCTGGGGGCTGTGGTGAGACCAAAGGGCAGTGCTCGGAATTGGAAATGACTGACTCCGAGGCGAAGCGTAAATGTCTCCTGGACTCTTGAGCTATGGGAATGTGATAGTAAGCGTCCTGGAGATCTATGGAGCACATCCATGCATCTTTTTCCAGCAAAGGAAGAATAGATTGAAGAGTGACCATTGAATTTGGACTTCTTTACAAAGCGATTCAATGAACTGAGGTCCAAAATGGGCCTGAAGTCCCCTGTCTTTTTTGGTACCAAAAATAATTTTGAGTAAGTTCCTGATCCGATCTGGTCGATGGGGACAGGCTGGATGGCTCTTTTTTCTAGCAGCTTTGAAACCTCTAATGCTGCTTGATCCCGCTGACTGGGTGGTACGTCCGGGATTTCCCTTAAAGAAAGGGGGGGTTTGTTGAAGGGGATGGTATATCCTCCGGTGATAATGCGAAGCACCCACTGATCGCTTGTTATGGATTCCCAAGCTTGTGGGTGCGCTGCAAAGCGACCCCCGACTGGCTCGGAGTTGCACAGTCGGGCAACAACTCAGGAACGCTGGTTGTATGAAGAACCACGAAAGGAATCGCGGTCTCCAGAGTTACGGGGGCCTCTGCCACCTCTGGGGCGGCGTCTTCCAAAATCCCCCCCCCCCTGCCTCTGGAGGGGGAATCACTGGGTGGAATAGGGAAAGACTTCTGAGATTTTTTAAACCACATTTTCCCTCCTCTCCCAGCCTTGGGGTAAGGCCTAGAAGGAGCGGAAAATCGGGCCCCAACGGCAGTCAAAGTCTTGCCCTCCTGCTCGCACCTAGTTAGTGTGTCCTTCACCTTGGGTCCAAACAAAGATGACCCATCAAAGGGGGCGTCGGCGAAGGAAGACTTGAAAGCCTCCGTGAACGAACACAAGCATAACCAGGCTTGTCTCCTGAGGGCAACGCCTGTTCCCGCTGCTCTACTCGCCCCTTCGGCCGCATATGATATGAGCCTCATGGACGAGTTGACAATAGAAAAAAGGGTAGTCATCTGTGCGCCAACCATCGGGGCCAGCGCCTCAGGTAGATTACCAACAAGAGAGTCATTTAGCTCTTTGAGAAGATCCCTTTGGAGCCTCGTAAAATGACATAAATAGTTCAGCGACCGTAAGGTAAAGGCCGCTGAGGACAGGGTACGCTTCCCGTACCTATCCATACTCCTAGAATCCTTATTAGGAGGATGAATAGAGGTCGAAGCCTCTGCCACGTCCTGCTGTGTGGCAGAAGCCACCACCAAAGCATCTACAGGCACACCCTTTGTGAGAAACTCCTTCTGGGGGGGGGCTGACAAAAATTTATTGGGCCTCGCAGGCACCGGTTCCACAGAATCAGGGTGTTCCCACACCCTTCGAGAAACCAAATCAAGGAGTTCATCGAAGGGCGGAGACACCCAGGAGGCGGAAGGCTGGGCCCCAAAGGCCTTGAGGAAGACTGACTCCTCAGCTGAAGGGGTTTTGGCTTGCCAGTCACCTCTCTGTCTCAGAATCTCCAAGATATCTGAGAAGGAGATATCATCCGAAGATGATTTGGGGGACCATTCTGCGTCATCGAAGTCAGTATCCGATGTAATAGACTCATCTTGGGAGTCTACGTGTTTCCTCTTACACAATTTCTTCCGTGGGGGTTCGTCCGAAGCAGTTTCGGATGGACCACCCGGAAGAAGGGAACCCCCGATGGGGGTATCCTCAGGCCCTGGGGCCCCGCTGCCGGGGGGCTGCAACACAACAGAGGCACCAGTCTCCAAATCTAGGGACGGTGAGGTAGAATCTAGTTGAACCGGCAAAGGCATGGCCAGCGCGCCCCTCATGGCCTCAAAGGCCGGACCTCCAGAATCCAAGGAGGTCACTGGTCTAGAGGCCACGATGGCACTGGGAATTCCAGCAGCCGATGCTCCGAGAGGAAGACTAGGCACCGAAGCACCCAATCCCAAAGTATTCCCCTCTGGCCCGGCTGAAGAGGTCGCAGTGCCAAACCCTGAACCGGAGGACAGGGTAGGAAGCACAGTCGGAGTCGAGAGGCCTGTAAGGGGTCTCTGCTCCGACCGTATGGCTCCACATTGCTCCACCACCAACGGCTCTGAAGAGGTTGGAGGAGGAATCAAATGTGTTGGAGGGGGGATCGGCTCCGAAGCAAACTGTGCTGGAGCCGAGACCATTTTAGTAAACACTGGAGATTGGAATAGCCTCTGTAAAACCCTATCCAGGTCCGAATCTGACAGTCTCGAGGATTTAGAGGAGGTAGACACTCGAGAAGACTTTCCTCTCGGCCCCGAGATAGAAGGGGACCGGCTCCGAAACGGCTCCAATACTATCGGCGCCGACTCCACCACAGTATGGACCACCACCGGCACCGAAGGAGCCTTCTTCGGAGCCGAGGGGGAAGAGTCTGAGCTGCACACTTCCACCGGCTCCGAAGCCATTGGAACCGATGGAGGTGATTCACCTCTCGATACTCCAACTTGCGGCTCCGAAGGCAATGGAGCTGAAGTAGGAGATATCGAGGCAGACCCTTCGACCCTCGGCCCCAAAGTCAGTGGAGCCGAGGAAGAAGAGGTCAATTTTGTCTTTTTAGTAGTCGGCTCCGACAGACTTGTCGGTGCCGACGATCTTTTCTTTTTGGAAGCAACAGGAGGATTTAAGGCTTCCTCAAAAGAAGGTTTGATAAGCCCTTTCAATATCAACTTGTTCTTGCATTCTTGAAGAACTCTAGCAGAAAAAGCATGACATACGCTACAAGTCTCTTGCAGATGTTTCGGCCCCAAACAATAGACACAGACTGAATGGCTGTCTGTGATGGACATTTTATAACTGCACCGAGTGCATTTTTTAAAACCTGACTTTTGTTCCTTAGACATAGTACAGGCCCTTCAAAAAGTATGACTTTACCACAATAAGTAAGCACTATAACAGAATTGCGCCAACTGAAAAGCGCGAGACACACTGGCGCGAGTACTTAGGAAAAAAAGTTTACCTCACAAACAAACAGACAAACAAGTCCAACGGCCCAAAGCCCTCTAATTTAAACGGGCTTGGCCCGAAAAAACAATTAACCAGAAAAAGTAATTAAGGCTAAATAGCACACAAGGGTAGGGCAAAGGCCCTCTAACTTAAACGGGCCTTGCCCGACTGAAAAAATAAAGTACCAGAAGACACTCAAGCACTCAAATGTAACAAATAGTAAGGAATAATAAGGAATAGCTGTTAAAACAGCTGTTTGGTTAATATATGACAAAAACCCCAAGGTCAAAGACCAATAAAGGTAAAAAGAACCACTTAGCTCCAGCCAAGTCGAGACCACGTCCAGCTTGTAAAGCGGCAAACGAGATCTGGGGAAGCAGGTGTAGTGCATCCTGGGATAGGGAGTAGCCCAGCCAATGAGAGACTTCGTGCTAGTGTATTAGTTGCCGAGTCGGAGCCGATGGATCGGCTCCGAACCCATCTGTCATGAATGTAGGCGAGATAGGATCCCATTACATCAATAATTCTTCCCTGTAAAGTTCGGGAGTAATATATCTTAAAAAATCCCAGGAATCTTTAAGAATATGTTGATAATTCCCACATATGTGTTTAATTTTTGAATCAACATATTTGGCCAGGGGGAGTGTTTTGGAACCTTCAGAGGAAACTATTGGCCTAAATGGAGGATCTTCAGCATTTTTGTGGACCTTTGGTATTCCAAAGATAATGGGTATCCTAGGTTTACTTACTTTCAAATATTCATATGTTTTTTTACTAATCATGTCATCTAGTAACAGGTCTTTTAAATTTAGGTCTATTTTATGATAGGCCATATTTACTTCATTAGTAGAAACACAGGCATATTTTGTCTCATCTCTTAAAATGCAGTTCATCTTACCTTCATACAATATATTGTCCATTATAACTATGCCACCCCCCTTGTCCAGTTTCATGATCCTAATTTCTCCGTCCATTTTTAGCTTATTCAAAATCTGAATTTCTTCTTTGTTAAGATTAGTTTTAATGGAACTCCGATCATATTCCTTTCTAATTTCTTTTTCCAAGACCATCTCCAAACTTTTAATTTGGGGATGTAGGGGGGGGGTTAAAAATAGAGGGACGAACAAGACTAGGGTTCTGAGGAGGATTACAATCGTTCATTATTGTTTTAAAATTGAGTTTTCTCATGCACATTTTCATATCTATAATAGTTTTAACTACGTCCCCTTTATTATAAGGTATAAATTTCAACCCTTTACTAAATAGATCAAAATGTTTGCTTGTGATGGTAATACCACTATAATTGTATATAGAAAAACCATTATAAGTGCATTTATTGCCTGTCCTGTGAATAGTAGTATCAGAAAGAGCTGGGGATGGGTTTGTATTTATTAAAATCTCCCTCTCCCCCTTCTCCCCCCCCCTCTTCTGAAAACCCTGATTATTTCGATGAATCCCCTCTGTTATACTTGAATCTAATGGCGGGAATTCTGTGTTGTAGTCGGAACAATTCCAAAAACTACCTGTTCCCTCGTTGTTCCTAGGGATAAAAGTCTGATAATTGTTCTTGTGAAAGTGGAATTCATTCTGACTATCCCTTTTATTATAATGGGGGGGTCTGGGATAACTCTGACCATTGTTGTATTCTTCTATATCCCTTTTTAACTTATTTAACTTTCTCTGTACCAATTCCTTACATTTGAGGTCAATGTCGTCTCTCACTTTATAATACCTATCATTCACATCCCTAACCTTATACATTAAATCATTTTTAATATTGGTATCTAACAATTCTATCTCCTTTTGCAGTGTCTCTTGTACATTACTGTTTTCTTTGATAATAAGTTTTAAAATTTCTAAACCACAATCATTAAAAACATCTAATAATGATTTGTGAAAATCAGAGCCTGTCTGAACATTATTCGGGTATTTCCATACCCTGAGTCCCTTAGGGACTATTTTCCTTTTTATACATTCGTGCAAATAATCGTTTTCAATTTTTAAAGTTTTAAACTTTAACATCAACTTTTCCATTTTGTCCATCTTTACAGAAAAAGACTCGCCATCTGGCAAGTTAGCATTCTGTTTAAACTCAAAATTGAATGGGTGTGGTTTAAATAACCATTCATTTATATTTCTTCTTTCACATGAATTAATAACAGTACCTTCAAATGCCTTCCTACCGGAAGGTTGTACAAAGTCATTAGCATTGTCGGCTTCCACGGAGTTATCTCTGCTATTATCCCTTCCTGTGGCTCCAAAAATAAACGGTGTTGCTGCAGGATTAAATGTGTTACCATTCGGTTCGTTATTCTCCTTATCGGAAGCTGAATGCTCACCGCTAGTTCTTTTCCTCTTAGTTTTGCTTTGTCCAAACCCTTCGGTCCAGTCCGGTTCAACACCCACGCTGAAATTGCGTTTGGAGACCAACGTCTGGCATAACGGAGTTAACAAATCAACTCCGTGAGCTGACCAAACAACTTGCGTGATTGTCCCATTTCTTCCTTACTACTTAACGGCGAACCTCCTTCCATTCACCCGGTAACAAACACAAACCAAGAAAAACCAGGTACTCGACAAAAGCCAAGAAAATGTAAAAATGAGTACAGTGGATGAAAGAAGTATGCCTTAAAACTTGAATCCACAACGGTTTAATCCACACCACGTACTGACAACAAATAAACGCTCTTCACACACACTGCGTTTTCCTCCACTAAAGCTGTTGGACTTCATCAGATTAATACAATTTCATTAATTAATCATGCTTATAAATGTAATTAAAACTAAATCATCCTATAATCTTAAAGTGCATCTTGTATCATCAAATCAGACAAGGCTAAACTCATGAATATTAATTTTCCTAAAAAGGCTTTGTTTAAATACCTAACAAAACCCTATACTCTTGTATATAAGGATGGTTGACAGAACCATTATCCATCTGTGTAGAAAAGATGTTATGTCCATTGTTAGATAAGATTAATACAGTATTAAAGGACACTAAGCACTTTGTTTCTAGTTTACATAAGTAATATAAAAACTTTAGTATTGATGATACATGTATATTAGTGACTATGGATGTGAACTCTTTGTTCATAGTCATACATAATAATATTGATTTGGAGAATGAGAAACTTTTTTTGTCATGTCATACCGATTATACTAACGTTTAAGATTAATTTAATTTGCTGACTTCTAGATCTTATTCTTGAAAATAATGCATTTATCTTTAATATGTTTTATTTACAGAAAGTCATTATAACAATGGGTACAGTTTGTGCCAATAGGTATGCCAATATGGTTTTAGACTATTGGGAATTTGATATGGTTTTAATTGGTAATATGCTAGTAGACTGTATTAAATATTATGGATGCTTTGTGGATGATATTTTTATTGTTTGGACCAGATCTGTTGAGACCTTTTATGATTCTGTTATTTGTATGGAATTACCTCATTCTTTAAGTTTAGAGCTAAATATTCTGATATGTCTGAGTTTTCAGATGTTCTTGTTAGTAGGGATAGTGAAGGACTGATTTCTCCTACTTTATATAAGAAACCATGTAAGAGAAACATACATTACATAGAACAAGTATGCATCCCATCATGTTAATAGAAATGTCCTAAAGGGCCAATTTATTAGAGCTGCCAGGCTCAATAACAATGACAACACCTTACATATGTTTTTTAATGAAATGCATGGAGATTTTTTACATACAGGGTATTTAAGTGATGAAACTGATAATGTTAAAGATGTTTCCTCACACAGACATAATTATGTGAAGCCCTTTTTTTCCAAAATGTGGGAATCAAATAAAACTGATGGTTCTAGGAGGATTTTGATGTATTCTAGTGATATTCATTTGGTTTGTGATGTAAGGAAGAATTGGTCTATTTTGATGGTTGATGAAGGGTTTAGGAAATTGCAAAGTGATCGACATAGGTTTTCATTTAAAAATGGTCCATCCCTTAAATGTCAATTATGTTAGAATTTTAATAAGCACCCCTATCTCACATCTGAAAGAAGAGGCATTCATGTTTGTAGATACTTTGTTCCACAGAAACGTTTATACATCCTGATAATGGCTGAGTTTATATTTTTTATGCAGATTATGACAGCGCTAATCTGGTGTATTTAGCTCAAAGTGTATCTTGCATGTGTTTCTATGTGGGTAAGACTAATACTTTCAGAGAACATATATTAGTACACCTGTATGATATTAGAAAAGACAAAATGTCTAATGCACAGGTGAAACATGTTTGTAATGTAGGACAAGAACATTCCTTTACATTTTTGTTTTACAATTATCGCATATTGGTTTGAGGGGTGGTGATATTTCTAACAAAACTGAATGCATAGAATTAACATGGATTTTAGAGCTACAAACTGATAAAGGATTAGGTTTGAATGACACTGTTCCTTTAAGACCTGTACTGAAGTCACATTCACTTGTTCATTAATTGAATATTTAAATATGCTTGTTTACTTGATGCTTTTATGGTCTGATGAAGCGCCTGTTGGGTGTGAAAGTGCTTATCTTATATTAAACTTTTTTGTTTTTACATTTGGTTGTGTTAATTGATCTCTTTGCTATATTTTATTTATTTTACATTGTTGTGTGACCAGTTTTTATCTGTAGTGGTTATATATTTTTTCATTTTATACTAACAAATAAATGTAGTGCTAACTTCATCTCAGAGACTATTACAAACCCACTACTCCTTGAAATAATCAAGCCACCAATCATTATAAAAGAGCAGGAGGTTCTCTCCAAAACAAAAGAACATATCATCCATGGGGGCCTGACAACACACCCAGTTTCCTAATTAATAGCACTAAGCAAGTACTGTTGGACCCACTCATATACTTCTTCAACATGAGTCTAGCACATGGCTTTGCCCCATGGGAGTGGAATACAGCTATTGTAATGCCAATCTACAAGGGCATCTCTACCACAGACTGTGAGGATTACAAAACCATCAGCCCAATGAGACTTGTATGCAAAGCCATGGAACAAACCATATCGGACCTAATTAAATATGTCAAAAGTTTTATCAATCTCGACCCCCAAAACACCAACCCTGTCAAAAGTAGATCCCGTCTAATGAACATTGTGAACTTCTTTGAGGGCAGTACTCAGGATACAGAAGGTAGACAAGCTATCCACACTGTGCACCTTGACCTCGCCAAGGTATTCAATACCATACCACATGCAAATATAATAAACAAGCCAAATGAGGAAAATACTGATCTGTATATGGTTAAACAGATAGTCAACTAGATTAGAAAAATGATGTGTACAGTACGAGTACAGAAGCATTTTCTGAGAACATGAAGGTGACCAGTGTAGTTCTTTTGAGATCTGTGCTGGGGCATCCACTATTTGCAATCTACTTCTCAGATCCTCATTTATCAAACAAGGATCTTTGGTTAACAAAGTTCACGGGTGACTGTAAATTGGCTGTTGTCAAGTGACCCTCTGATGTACAGGAGCTCCAGGAGAAGCTTGCACTTCTCAATAGCTGGTGTACTAAAAATAGGCTCTAGCTGAACAGCAAAAGTGCAGTACTGTAGTATTTGATAAGCACCCTTAGTTCTAGATGACAGCATAGGAAACATGCCACTACAAAATGAAAAGGTCACGAGATTCCCGGGTACTTGCTCTTTTACTTTTGAGCATCATGTTGCAAAAGTGGCTAGGAAATCATTTTACTTTGCACATCTCATAGCAAAAGGTATTTCCTCTAAATCAAAGAAGTCCTCACCTTGTAGTTCACACTGATCAGATCCATCATTAAGTACAATATCCCTTTGGGATGTACCTGAAAAGCATAACAAGCAATTGGAAACACCTTCAAACTTAAAGGAGCTGAGCAACCAAGAACACCTGGGGCTCTACTCCTGTACTCTATTTCATATAGACTTTTCAGGAGTAATCTTTGCCTTGCTTACAGAGCTATAAGGGATACAGTATGGCTAAATGTAGGGCCAGAGATCTACATCTAGTCCAACAAACAGATAAGACAAAGTGGAGGGACAGACTTGTAATGCAGTGCTTTCCCCTTCTCTAGATCAAATTCCCTCTTCAAGTTAAGCAGTGTGATACAATGTCTTCCCTTAAAAAGGAGCAGGGCAACTGAATGGGTATATATAAATGCACTTAGTATGGCTTGGTCCTCCTTGAAAAAAGTGGTAGGGCCTAAGGGTGGGTACTGGCAAGGAAGATATGGCCTAGTGGCTAAATTGCCTTGTAACTCCTCTAATCTTGTGAACCTTGTGCACCTAATGCAGAAAGCCATGACCAGCTGGTACACATCTAGTATATGTTTTCTGCGGTTTGTTCCCATGAAACCAGGAATATGGGAAGATTGATTCTACTATATGAAGTTAAAGTAGCTTCTGAAATTACAGAAATTATATAATTACTTCTTTAGTTGCATTAGGAAACAAAGAAACACCACTCAGCAATGTTCTGAACTTATCCAAAATAGCACCAAGCCCTCAAACCCAGTAGACATAGCAAATAATCCAGCAGACATACATAGTGCAAACTTTACTCCATGAAACCACTACCTTAATTCCACAAAATCATGAATTTTTTGCACTTCCCAATATCTCCAAGATCAAAAATACTGCTCCCATGGAGGAGTGATAATTTACCTGGCGACCTAATAAATAACACCAAACATGTCATCATGGAACCCCTCCTTGATTTGTTTAATGTCAGCTTAGTTACAAAATTTGTCCTCAAAGTATGGTAAACTGCAGTGGTAATAATCCCTACTCAAGGGCAGCTCTACCAGAGACCAAGTAAACTATAGACCCATTAGACTAACTAGTGTGATTTGTAAAGCCATGGAGTACACACATATCAAAACCCTTATCAGGCTAGACCCAAATCAGTTTAACTTTGTCAAAAGGAGACCCTACCTACTTAGTTTAGTTAATATATTCAGAAGGTCACACAAGCTGTAGACAGCATTCATTCCATTTACACGGCTTATATGGATCTGGCCAAAATATTTGGCACTACACCTTATGCTGGCATTGTTAATAAGCTAAGTACCTTAAAAGTAGAGCCATATGTTTTGAGGTTGATAGCTAAATGGCTGAAAAGATACAACCCACATAGCCAAGGTAGCTGGAACCTTCTCACCAAGTAAGAAAAATAACTAGTGATGTTACCCATGAATAAATACTGGGACCCCCTCCTTTTCAGGATTTACTTTTCCAACCTCCAGACCAGTAATCGGGATCTTTGGTTAACTAAGACTGCAGAGGTCTGCAAGCTGGGTGTTATTGTCAAATCTCCCTTTGACACCTAATTGCAGCAGAAACTTACCATCATAAAAAATGTTGTATGGAAAAAGAGCTAAAACTAAATGAGATAATGTGTTGTTACATTTGGCAAACAGCACATTCCTTCTATGCACAGCACAGCACAGCCAACAGCCCATGCCAAAAATGGTAAAACAATCAGGGATCTTGGACCCCAAGTTAATAATGCTCCTCTCTCTTTTGACCACCATGTAGAAACAGCAGTCCAAAAATCCTTCTGTTTAGCACACTTAATATCTAACAATGTATCATCCACATCATAAGCTATCATCCCTCTGTATGGAGCTCTAATTAGACCAATTATTAACTGCAACTGCCCTTCATGATGTCCCTTTTAGTCCTATTCAAAAACTGGAAAGGTCCCAAGGTTATTAAACAAGAAGAATGTTAGCACCCTAAGCAACCAGGAAAGGCTTGAAGTGCTATCCCTTTATTCCATTTCTTATAGGCTTTTGTGGGGTGAGGGGTTCCTAGCTTTTTAACTGGAGGACAGAGTTTAACTATATTGATTATGAGGTCATGAATACTGTTTCTTCTCTGCATGCTACCTACTGCAGACTGGACCTTTGCCATGTAAGATTTGTTCAGCCTCTTTGAAAAGGAATGTTTCCTACCTCTTCAAAGCAGGCATTGATTATCCCTCTTCTTACAGACCATTCACAGCAACCCCAACAGTGTGGAAAAATGCCATCCTTTAATCAACCTTCTTTTTATTTCGAAGGCAATTGAGAAGGTAGGTCATGTACAGTAACTCTCATGACCTCTTAGCCGCCTGCCAGCCTGGGTGTAGGTCGAGGCACAGTACTGAGATTGCACTCATTCATTTTCTTAATGACAGGAGCTCATTTATATTAATTTCTCACCCCACTTGATCTCTCATCAGCTTTTGTAAATGTGAACCAAAGGATCCTCATTAACTGACTGAACCATTATTGTGGACTTACTGGCACTCTGCTTAAGCGATACACATTTTACCTCTCATGCGGCTCTAAAAGAGTGGTTTCTGGCTCCATCTCATCTTTTTCACTTCACATTGTTCTAACTTTACTGCCTTCTTGCTCAAGGTATTCATGTTACAACACAGAGAGGTCATTATTAGGAGAGGTACCTACCATCAAGCTTGTCTGGATGATATTCAGCTAGGCATCTCCTTCTCTTAAAAATAGTAAAGTCAGTCAGAGAATCTTAAGGACTGCATGGGTGAAAGCATACCGTAGTTATGGCTAAAATCCATCTATCCATCCTAAACCCCTTTTCCCATTTTGCACATGGGGATGGGGTATCACTTCCGCAGTGACAATCATCTTGAGCCAAGGTTAACACCGCCAGGTGGCTAGCCTTGCTGCGGTATTTCATTTGCACCACTCATTCATGCACACACTCTCACCTATGGCCAGTTTAGAGTCTCCAAACCACCTACTGCATGTTTTTGGAATGTGGGAGGAAACTGGAGCACCTGGAGGAAACCCATGCAGACTTGGCACAAAAGGCACTCCAGCCGTGAATCAAACCGGAAAACCTCTTGCTGTGAGGAGACAATGCTAACCGCTGCATCACCGTGGCCACTACTTGTAGTTATGGCTAAAATACCTTAAGCTAAATCCAGTAAAAAAATAAGACATGCTTTTTCATGTCGCCATTCATCCAATGCAACTTCTATTCTCCCCTTAACAACCTATGCAGTAACATATGGGAATTTCTGCTTCATGTTCGGGATCTGGTAATGGTTCTTGATGGCTGGCTTATACTTCAGGACCAGATGTCAGCTGTCATCACAGCTACTTACCTCCTTTTAAAGAACATAGTCTACAACAACCATTTGATATCTTGTTTGGATTTGGCAAAAGTGGATCATGAACTGGCTATCTCAAGCTTAGGATGCTGTAACACCCTCTGCCTTGGGATTTCAAATGGTGATGTGGCATGTCTACAGTGGGAGTCAGAAATCTAACTGGATCTTGATGCTCCAACCACATTACACTAGTCCTGTGGGATCTGTGGTGACTACCACATGTATCTTAAAAATTGTGATGTTCACCTACCATGCTCTTCACTGTCTGGATCCTGTGCGCCTGTCTGGCAGTTAGCACACAGGGTGTATTTCCTTTGGCACAGGGCTTGATTCCCTTAACCCTCATTTGCTTACTGTGTGATCCTGAACAAACCACTTAACCAGACATTGCTCCCAGGTTGCCTCTGAAAAGGGACTTTATCTAGTAGGCCCAGCTGTTTAACAAATGGGTATTACTTTAAGGAACTGGGGTTTTATGCACTAGCTTGGCACCTCATGTCATCAGGAGAGGATATATTAGCTATTTCCTAGACATGGTTTGAAACATTTGGTTGGGTGATATTTGTTTACCTTGTAGCAGTCCTGTGGAATCAGCTGCTGTCATTGTCTAGATTAAGCAGTTCTGAGCCTTCCTTTAGGGAAGGCCTTAAAGTTCAACATTTCATAAAAGTTTACTTAAGGCCACATATACCACCTTTGGATGACTGTTTTATAAGATGTATTTGATTCTGTTTATCAGAGATTTTATTTGCTTTACTCCTTGCAAATTTACTTATTATTACCTTTGGTTATGTTGTGTCTATTTTTTCTCTTTATTTGCTCAAAAATGGCTAAGTTTAGGCATCTACATACTTCTAATAAATAAAGGTCAGCCTGCGAGTAATATGCTGCAGTTCTTGGGGGTAGGAGCCACAGTGTAATAAAAGATGGTGCAAGTTGACATGACCTACAACATAGGTTCAGAATGTAGTTAATAAGAGTACGATCCTGTACCGGTGATTCAAGCTCCCACTAGAAAGAAACACCTTCTTGATGTCTAGATCCTAAGACTTAAGCCTTGGTGTGGAATGACCCAAGTTATACTCCTAAATGGGACTAGGGGTTGCCACAGGATGGAAGTCCTTAATCCTAAGTACTGCTAATCCGTGACTGGATAAGCTAAGAGACCACTTTCCTGATCAGGCCAGGTGACTTTGGGTTGTGGTTAACAAACAGAAGCAGAATGTTGCAAAAACAGAATGGGAATTGGGGTACAGATCTTCTGGTTCCCTCATCTTCTATTGAGGCAGAGAAGAGGTATTAGATCAAGCTACTGCTAGCTGAGAATAAGCTCAGCACTGTCTAGGATGAACAGGGGGAGCAGCTGAACACCAGACTTAATTCTAGGAGGGTCAGGAAGCACAGCTCCATGTTTTCCTTGAAGCAGTTTTCCAACCTATGCAAGCTGCTGCACAGAAGACTTCATATAAAGAGACACCACTAGACACAATCTTTCTAGATGTGAAATAAGTCCCTCTTCCCCTTCAAGTGAAGGATGAAAACACTGGCACTTGCAGCAGTTATCAGTGTTGTGTTCCTTACCCCAGCATAACAGACAATGGCAGAGTGGGTCTTTTTTGGTAACAAGATTGTCAGATGGGCAAAATGCTGGTGTTTAGGCAAACAAATGCAAAAATGAATGAGTGGATCTTTGCTGGCAAAGAAGTAGCCACAAAGACACTTACTGTGCTGGTGTATAAGAATGGATCCCAGTCTAAAACGTGAGCAGTGAAAAATTAAATGGCAGGTTGAGGATACATGTGCTTACGCATCCAGCACATTGCATATGGATTTGAAAACTTTCCCTAATACACAACTTCTGAATTTTTGGTTGAAGAGTAATTTAACTGAAAATGAAAACAACGAAGGAACCAACAATGGGGTTCCTCAATATTGCATAGGTTTATAGGTGAATACTAGGCTAGCTGCCCTTTCGGGTCATGTTAAACCTAACCATTTTCCCTTTTCATGCTTGAATTAACCTATCCCATTTGGTTAGAGATTGTCCTTACCCACCACATGGTCAATAATTATATATTAACCCCAATGAGAGCAACCAAGATCATTCCACAGATAATCTCAGAGGACCGGTGCATGGTATAAAGCATTTAGGAGCTACCTTTTTTATTAGTAGTACAGGGGACAGTTTGGGAGTAAATTTTCTGTTTCTCATCCAAAGATCAAATTTGTCATTGAATATGGACAGGGATAAACAGTTTTATGTGGATGAGGAGTCTGATCCAGAGCAGTGGTATCCTCTAGGAGATATAAATATCCCTCCAAACTGCTCTGTTGATGTTGAAAAAGTGGTTTAGATCCCTAGACCATGCATTTCTGATGCTATTTGACTTGTTGTTGTTGTCTTTCGGCTTTTCCTGGTTAGGGGTCGCCACAGCGGAACTCCGGTCCACTAATGATTGGCAGTAGATTTTTTAACGAACGCCGAGGTGCCAGCTCGACGTTCAACCTTTAACAAAGGCACACCCATTTACGCATGTCTTTCGAATGCCCACCCAACCGTGGGGAGGACATGCAGACTCCACACAGAAGGCACTCCCCGCACTCCAGCCGAGAATCGAACGGGAGAACCTCTTGCTGTGAGGCAACAACGCTACCACTGCACCACTGCAGATTCCAGTAAATCCATCAGTACTAGGTTGGAGGATGCCTAGTATGCCAGACATAGGTCACCTCTTAGCAGTCTGTAGAATACAGAGTATAGTGACAGGGCTTTGAGTCGGTCCATACAGACATGCTGTTTAGACCTTGCATCCTTTTAGTAAGGTATCTCTGTGGGCATTCCAGTTGCCGCATGTGTCTGGACAGATACATGCCAAAGGGGACATTATACTCACTGACTGGCCTAATGAAGGCTGAGTAAAGAGGACAATGACATCCCTAGAGCTAGACACAATCCTGCCTCCAATGCTGTTTGCTTTAAAAAACGTTCACTACATGCTGACTTTCCTGTGAGACAAGAAGGTAACTGATTATACTGGTTAAGGATAAATTCCAAAACCTCATTTGGAAGAAATTCAAGATCTGCTCTCAAAAACACTGTTTTTTTTTTTTTTTAATGTAAGCTATGGCTCTCCCCACCATAAAGCCCGAAGCACTGAAACCTTTTTAGCTAAGGTAAAACCTAGCAGAAAGATGATATCTAGGAGAAAAACTTTAAGCCACAATAGGGTATATGTTTAAATTATGGAACAATCAGAAGCTTGAAGATGAAATTCAGATCCAACAAAAGAGAAGTGTATGTTCAAAGAAGGTTTCAGCTAAACAGAGTCTATGAGGAAGGTCCTCGAAACTAACATCTTGGACAGGACTTCCAGGGAGCAGAAAAGTACCTTATGGTAAGGTACAGTATCTGAGGTCTGGAGGACCCACACTACTGTCCCTTGGGAGTGTCTGACAGGGACATGTGAGTAACTGTTAGAGCAGGGGTACACATATTTGACTATGTCAAAGTGCATAAGTCAGAATCAACAGAATCTCATTTTGATACTTAAAAATAATTTTGTGGATAAGACGAATTAATGGAAAATTGTAGAAGAACATCCCTTTCCACAGCATGGTTAATATATCTAAACAAAACACAACTGTCCCTACATTTTCTGAAGGGGTAAAAAGTTAAAGTTCTGTGTTCTATGATGCATACTGTCTAATTTCTTAAGCTGTAATTTAAACTGATCTCACTCCTTAGTCAAAATCAAATTTTCTTGCTCTACCTAGGGTTGCCAGCTTTTCAAATGCCCAAAGTGGGACATTTTTGGTACAAACATCAGATATGGCAGGCTGAAACATACCCACGGCCAGTACAAAGGACAGAACTTCACTTCTTTGCCTAAATAAAAGCTTATTCTAGTAGCATTTTAGTTTCTTATTCTGTTTCTTATAACATTTTGGTGTTTCAGATACAGAATAACTGTTTTATGCAACTATTACATAAAATATAGGAAATAATTTTGTCCTAATATCTCAGGACATTTGCCACTTTTACAAGTTTTTTGCAGGACACAACTACCCAAAAAGGGACTGTCCCTTGCAAAGTGGGGCAAGTGGTAACCCTAGCACTACCTCATTTGAAGTCCTTCTGTTAACTCTTATACAAACTGACCAAAGACCCTTGCACACATGTGGGAAATCTCTAATGCCTTTCTAGTGAAGAGGAAATAAAAGCACTCACACTGCAATCTAACATAGCATCATCTGATATTACTATCAGGTATAATTTAATTTTCTTAACTATGTATATATGCTGAGATATTACTATCAGGTATAATTTAATTTTTGTAGCTATGCTCAGAGGGACTATATATTTTTCCCATGATTTCGTTTTATACCTACAGGAATAATATGTATACCTTGTAAATTCTAGTTTCATTTTAGAAACAAAGGTAAGGTGCAGTGCTCTCACTTATGATGCGACATACCTTCCGTGTGTGACACATAATGCATCCTAGGTCCTCCCTCAACTTCAAAAACACCTGTTATCACATTCTAGTCTGCCATACAGAGGAGCAATATCTTTGTGAAATGTTATCACCTCCCTCATCATACTATGAAACTTGAGTTGTGCAGTATCCAGAGCTAAATAAATTGCAATTCAAGTAGCTTTTATACAGCTCTTAAGTCCATCATAACATCCATTCTCACATAACAAAACGTTCTCCACTTGCAATGGATGTGGTCTTGAAACAGACATATCGGCTCATCTCCTACCTTAATCTGTGAATGAGGAAGCAACTCCACAAAACTATTTGTCCTTCATAACTGTATCATGCTCATGACCACTGAAACGGTTTCTTGCAATGCCATACCCTAGGTTTCAAGGACTATTTCTTCTAGGCTGCAACAGTTAACACCTACATTCCTGCAGCAAAATTTATCTTCATCTTTGAAAAAAAAAAAACTCTTCATCGCTCCATCCAGTAAAATAAGAAAGCTCATTTCCTTTTTCAAATTTAGGACACTTTATCTACATCAAGTAATGAATTTTCATAGTCATATTAAAATATAAGCATTCAAACTTAAATAATTCAAGCCCAAATATTTTCACCAACATCAAACACATATCTCAGAGTTATAGCGCTATTGGCAAAAAACTTGAAATAATTAATATCATAGATTTTTGAATTTTGAAAAAAAGTTGGTACTTACGTATTATCGCAACCAGATTTTTAACGGCAATAGCGGTTGCTTCACAATCATTAAATATGCTAGTTAATGTTGTAAAACTGTTGTAGAATGTCTATTTTTGTACCACAAAAGTGTGTTTTCTTTACTTATATAACAAAATGTAAAAAACATAGTGTTCATGTTTCTTTCAGCACTTTACCGCAAGCATATTTATTATTTCAAGTCCGCCTGCTGCACGTTCCTTTGCTTGCCCATAAAAAAGACTGCTTTCCACCACATAGCAAAAGAAAACCACCGAAAGACCTATCAACATCATTATCTTAGTAATGAAATTAATGATCGCTGAAGTAGTATGTGCTTTTGTCAGAACATGCCACCTTCACAAATCTAAAACATCAGTCCTACCAAGTTTTTCATAGAAAAATGACCACGGAATCAGCTGTCAACATCATCCACCCTCACGATTTAAAAGCATTAATAATTCAATGGTTCTTTTTAAGACCGATTAAAACATTGTTAAAATAAAAAGTTTACGAAAGCCACATTTTTGTCTCTGTGTTTCCTTATCTGAACTTATCCTTACCTAAACTAGCTGCAGTGTTTTGAACATCTGATAGGAAGCAAAGACAATTGAGGGGATTTTCAAGTAGAAAAAATGGCAGTACTGCAAAATCATTTTGACATTCTTCATTCGAGTTTTTTTTGGATTACCCTCTCTATTCTAATTGATCCCCAAAGTGAGACTATCATTAGGGGAATGAAAGGAAGTTAGCAGATTCAAAAGATATTGTAGTACTGCCATTGTTTCTACTTGAAAATCCTCTCGATTGTCTTTGCTTCCTATCGAATGCTCTGATGTAGGTAAAAGGGCAGAGACACTGCAGCTAGTTTCTCCAGTCAAGCTACCGCAGTCGGTGAAGAAGCAACAGCAGAAGAAAATGGTGACTACTTTCCCAAGCCCTCTGTTTACAGCCCAGCCTTCCATTAAAACTTAAAAATGTCTGACCTTACTTGTAAAACACAAATAAGACAGACCTTACAGGGCAAACCCAAACATCCATTCTTCAATTTTACATCAGTTATCGCAGCATGAAAATCTGGTTGCGATAATACGCAAGTACCAAAAAGTTAATAACCCACAATGAACTGTTTCATCAAACAAAACAGACAGACTTCCCTGTTTTGTTGTCAAGTAATAACTGTCAACGCCTGTCGTGCCTCATAATATCCCCTTCTCAGTATATACAACCCTGTGTTTGGAAATATTTGAAAGCTAGGTGCTATAAATTTTACTGCATTATTATTTCACTCTTCCGTCAAATATAAATCATCTGTTTAAATAATAACTATATTTATAACTTATGTTTAACTTGCAAAATGCACAAAGTGGATGAAGGAGGACCTCCACCCATCATAGGTTCTACCACAGGTAATTTACATGGAATTCTTCAGTTCAAAACAGGTTGATGCCAGCAGTGAAGACAATGGCCATTACATTAAATGTAATGAAATACCTCAAATAAATACTTTTTTTGCATTGGAAAAGATTCCCTGCACTCCCCATGTGGAGGACAAGTCCTTCCAATTCCCCACATCCCTTGAATGTATGATACACCAACTCCATGGTCACACAACACTGAGAAAGGGAAAATCTTCATAAAACAGAGCACAACATTACTGGGCATAACACCTGTTTCACTCCAAAAAATCAAGAAAGTGATTTCCAAGCTGTTGTGCTTCAAGAAAACCCAGTGATACTCACTCTACATCTATAGTCAAAACAAACACATTTTGTATAATTTAGTTTTCAGCTACTTAAAACCTTTTCCTAAACAAAGGTAGTAAACAACAGAAACAAACTCACCAGTACTAAGCAATTCAAAACACATATTTATGTCTGTCTTCACTTTTTCAGGCTTGCTTTGCTTCAATATACATATCCTACTGAGTCTTCATTCTGTGTACTATAAAAGCCCTCAGAATTTTCATTATACGGAGGTCTTCTTAACACAACCATTTAAGTCCATCCACGCTTACCATTAATCTTCTTAATTGTCTTATGCTAAGGAAGGAACGCCCCCTCCCCCAACACACACATACAATACTGATGCATTTAACAAGCAATTTTCAACATTTCTCAGATATTAACTATTACCTCACTTCACTGGAAAGGAGACAATCAGTTAACAGCACAACACACAAATACCAGTCTATTGTTGTCCATCTTCACTTCACACAACCTGTACCTGCTTCGCTACAGCATGTGAAGCTGTCTGTCCCTGGATCATACACATCCTAAAATTCTATAATGTTCATTCTGCCCAGCCCTTCTATACATTTTTTGTAATTTTCAGAGCAGAAAGCTTACTGTTTGTATATCTGTCAGGCAGTTCAACTTTATTGCTTTTACTTCCAATTATACAACCCAACCCCTCCAGCCTTTTAGGGTCATATTCACAAGTAGCCTGTAATGCATCCTGTGAATCTGTAAAAGTCTTAAAGTCACCAATAAAGTACACTCAAAACACTACTAAGTAAAACATCTGAAAGTTTTTCAGTCTGTGTTCTCTGAAAGACATCATACATTGTGCTGTCACTGATTAAAGAGACTATAATCATTACTGAAGTACATTTGTCTGTCACCAGTGTTGCACATCTTCCCTGAAAGTCACAAAAAAGGCAAAATCGGATACTTCTCTTTATATGTTGCACATCTCAATAGGATATATACATCTGTTGCTTCTTCATACTCTGTTTACACTGCAAACTGTAAATTAAGATTCTGTTATAGCACTTTTGTTGTCTGCTGCATACATTTCCAGCTAGTTTCACTGTGTGTGAGGTATTAACTGGAAATTTTCTACATTTGTTAAGCATCTGTTTGGGTTTGTTTGTTCTGATTTCCTGCCAAGGACTGTATCATATAACTTATTTGTTTGCAGTTAAAAGCATTCTCTAGAGTCTCCTTGCTCCTTTGTCTGTTTTAAAAGCTCACTGCTGTTTTTCTGCTGTGATAAACTTTTCTGCAGTTTTTTTTCTACCTAAGTAGTGTGGGTAGTTGTAGCATTGTCCATATTCAGGCTTGTGTTTTGGGCCTAGTTGTTTGCTTGTAGAGGCTGTGTGTCTGAGCACATGTTCCAGGCCATCTTAGTTTAGCCAAAGCCATTCTTGCATTCCAGTGAGAGGTAAGTGTTTATGGTCATTGGCTGATTGGGGTTCTTTCAAGCTTTTTTAAGTTGTTTCAGGTTTCAACTTTCCGTTACTTAAGAAGTTAACTTGTGAGTGTTTCTGCCATTTCACACTGAGGAAGGGCACTAAGAAAACTGATCTGTGATATATAACAGTAAGTATCTTGTTTTTTGCTTATTTTTACAAGTTATTTATAGCACTTTTATTGTCTGCTGCATACTTTTCTAGCTAGTTTCACTGTGTATTAACTGGAAATTTTCTACATTTGTTAAGCATCTGTTTGGGTTTGTTTGTTCTGATTTTTGCTTCCCACCCTCCCTCTCTATTGTTATCCTGTTCTTATACTTGGTGGATTTGCAGTTGCCCACCCCCTACTGTAAATCTGATCTGGGACACTCCTCCCAGTCTAGTGTCACTACCTCATTCTACCTATTACAGGGAGAACATTTGAGAAGGCCAACCCACTTAGTTCTTAACCTTGAATTATCTTCTGCTCCTCCTTTCTCCCTTTCCACTTTACAAAAAAAAAATTCTAAGCTTGTTCCCTGCCTTTCCTGTAAGTAGTCTAGTCCAGATACGGATTTGCTGTATCCAGGGCTGTTTGTAAGTTGATGAGCCCCAAAACCTTTCTGCATTGGAGGGAAGCCTTCTAGCTTATCAGTGGGAGTGGTTAGCACTAGGTAGCTTATCTAAAAACACTTTATGCATCGCCACTTAGCTAGGGTTAATCTATTCCAGGCACCATAAAGTCTGCTCTTCGAAATTTCCCTTAGAACTAGCCAGTTTTTTTTTTTAGTTTTTAGCAATCAAATCTGTTTCTTTGAGCTCAGCACTTGTTCAGAACTCAAATTACTACAGCACTCAACTTTCCTCACTTGTCTAGAAGAAAACAGTTTTTAGTACTTAATAAATAAGCACCTATCCAGGCATGTCTATGGGTCAGCTCAGTGTTTTCTCCTGTCTGCCTGATGAATCTGGGCATCTTGCGGCACTGCACACAGACAACCCTTTCCTCCTACCACCCAACACTACAAATTGTGAGAGATGCACTTATATAGCCAAAATGAAAGCAAAGCTCTCTTTACCCAAGACTGGACTAGACAGTCAAGAGGAGAAGGTAAATACTTGCACCACACCACACTCATCACATAGTCTCTCAAAACCTACACCATCGAAACACACACATAGAAAGAAAACACACACCTACATTCGCGGAGGCTCTCTATAAAAATTGCCCAAGCAACAGGGACTTCCAAAGAAGAAATACAAGCAACATCCACCCCACAACACAACCCAAATGACACACAGCCCACAAACTCAGTGTGCCACTCAACCACAGCCCATAAGGCATAACAACATACCCAACACTCTAGTCATAGGTGGCTCTATAGTCAGGCACACTGATGTTGCACTCACCAGGGTAAACAAGGAGAAAGTTACTGTCAGCTGCTTGTCGGGTGCCATGATCCGCCACATAATGCATGAACTCAGGTCACTCCACAACAAGTACAAATATAACTCTGTCATTGTCCATGTTGGTGTGAATGACCTGAGGTGTACCTCCCTGGACTACAGGAAAAGAGACATGTAGGAGCTGACCGATCTTGTAGCCCAGGCAGGTATGACCTTAGCCTCGAGTAGCATCCTGCCATCACCCAGAATGATACCACAGTACAAGGACAAAATTATTGACTTCAACAATTGGCTAAGCTTCTGGTGTCATTCTAAGGGGATCCAGCATCTGTCTGCCTGGGATGACATGATCGACATACAACGATGCTTTGCCAGAGATGGCCTACACCTGTCGCCCTTGGGAATCCGGATACTGGATAAGGCTCTTGCCACCCCTGTAGTGCCTTTTTTAGGCAAGGTTCAAATGACAAATTCACCACTGTAACCGGTACAAGCAAGCAAAATCTGAGGGTAATGCTACTCAATGTTAGAAGTCTAAACCTCAAAATGCACTCAATCGAGGCACTCCTTAAAACGAGGAACATCGACATCTGTGGAGTGACAGAGAGCTGGTTCAAGGGTCCATAGAGCACCCCTGCATTACCAGGCTATAATTCATATCACACCTTTCGGCCACTTAACCTGGACCAAAACACTAAAGGTGGAGGTGTATCCATATTCATTAAGGATATCCACACCTCCAGGCTAGATGCTCAGCATAATGCATCTGAGATTATCAAAGTGCAACTAACTCTGGGCAAGACCACAATCCAAATTGTAGCTTGTTACAGATCCCCCACCATGCCCCAGGATTCCCACTCCTCATTTCTTGATACACTGGAAAATATTACGGTACAACTTAACACCTTAATAATGGGCGATTTCAACTACCCCACCACTAACTGGGAAAACTACTCATGTTCCAACTCTTTTGCTCAACGTTTTCTGGAATTCATAAATTCCACTGCCTTGGATAAACTTATCCACACCCCCACCAGGGGCAGCAATATCCTTAGATAAATAATACAACTAGCGACAAGGAAGGCCTGGGAGCCGAAGCGCTAAGTGTAATAAATATATTTTTTATAAGCTTTGCTCTGTGATTGTGGCTGTTGTCGCTAGTGGTATTATTTACCTTTTTTTCTCTAGTGGCATTTGTGCAGCAATATCCTTAGACCTGGTCATTACCAACATGGGCAACTGGTGTTCCAAACCAGAGGTCAATTCCTCGTTGGTCAGATCCGACCACAAGCTAATCACCCTAGACATCCACATCCTGCCCTCCATTAGGGAAACCACCGTAAAAAAATTTCTCCAAAGCCAACTTCATGCTTCTTAACACAGAGGTGGCAAACTTCACAACACCCATGCAGACTGACAGAGGTATGACTGCTGAATCCTACACAAATGCACTTTATAAGCACTTACATGAGTGCATGGATCGTGCAATCCCTAACAGAACCAAGATGTTATCCTCCAAAAAAAGGAACCCAATCTGGTGGTCCCCTGTCATGAACAAACTCTACAACAGAAGAAAGAAACTGTTGCAAAAAAGAATAAAATCCCATGATTGGAGGAACTCCCTGGTCAGCCTCAGTAAGAAGCCGAGATCTCTCAAAATCCTCCAAAGCTAGTTACGAAAACAAAATCGCCACTGATTCTAAAGACAACCACAAAGCATTTTATAGCTATGTCAAGAATCTCAATGGCAACACTCAGATCTGCTCTGAGTTGCAGCACAATGGCACTAAATATACAGAACCAAGTGATATTGCCAACATCCTGGCAGACAGATTCAGTGCTAACTTTACCCCCCTCTCACCCCTAAAGGGCCCATCTCTATACCGAAAGAATGCAAAGTTCCTGTAATCACGGCTGCACAGGTAAAACCACTCTCTCCAAAGCCAAGAACACAGCATCCAAGGGACCTGACAACATCTCAGGCTGCGTTCTACAAAAACTACCAAATGAACTGGTGTGTTCAATCATAGCCTCACCTCAGGCTTTGTGCCCAGTGAATGGTGCATAGCGACGGTTCTCACTCCACAAAAGGGGATCCAGCATGGACCTCGGGAACTACTGCCCCATTAGCCTGACGAATCTGGTCTGCAAGGCTATGGAACGTATCATCATGGAACTTATAAACTGACGCTGGCAATCTCCAAACTCTGGAGCCCACCCAGTTCGGGCTTGTAAAGGTCAGACCATGTCTCCTAAACCTGACAGACTTCTTTGAAGCAGTCACCTAGCCATAGATGAGGGTAAGGTGGTTCACACAGCCTATCTAGATCTCGCCAAGGCTTTCAACACCATCCCACACTCTGGAATTATAGATAAACTCACTAAACAAGGTATAAATCCCTATGTCACAAGATGGGCTGCCAAGTGGCTCACTGACAGAACCCAAACTGTGAAAGTAGCAGACTACAAATTCGACTTCAGACCAGTGACAAGTGGAGTACCACAGGGTTCAGTCCTGGGTACTCTCCTGTTTGGTAGCTACTTCCCTGAAGTACAGGCTAACACAGAAAGTCTTTGGCTAACGAAGTTCACAGATGACTGCAACTTAGGAGCCATAATCGATACTCCTAACGATGTGGACATCCTACAAAAGGGCCTCACTGAGACAGATGCCTGGTGTCAAAGCCATGGCCTCAAGCTCAGTGCCAAAAAGTGCACTGCCATCCCTTTTGGTAAAAACTCTGTACCCATGAACTACCACAAAGGCAGACAGTAGGTCTCTCCTTTGATAATCACATTGCCACAGTGGTCAGGATATACTGTTACGTGGCACACCTCATCACAAAAGTTCTCATCCAGGAAAAAAGAGGTCATTGTTCAACTCTACTCATCACTCATTAGACCCATTATAGAATACAGCGTCCCTTTTGGTATGTACCTCACAAGACATCTACAGCAACTGGAAAGGCCGCAGAAATACCTCACAAAGAGGATTGCCGGCCTAAAACAGATGCCCTACACAGACCGTCTCAAAAAACTCCAGCTTTACTCCGTCGCATATCACCTACTCAGAGGTGATCTCTGCCTAACATAGCAAGTACGGGAAGGACAGGAGTGTTATTTGAGGAGCTCAGAGAGTTACGATTAAAGAAATCTATGTTAAACCCAGAGCTATTGGACATGCTCCACTTAAAGAAATCCCAATCCCTCCGAGCTACACGCTCTAGGGACCTAAACATTTTCACCACAACAAACAGAACATGCTGGACAGATAGATTCCTGTCCCAGAGACTTCCCATACTCTGGAACAAGCTACCTATCTATATCAAACAAAGCTCCTCATTAGCACTCTTCAAGAAAAATATTGATGATTGGATGGGAGGAATGGGAGATAGGAAATCCACCCCGGGGATCACTTCTGTGGCTCAGCTCGACAGGGTGACAGGAA